>NC_057804.1:20578996-20581285 GCF_018294505.1 Triticum aestivum | reverse complement strand
ATCTCTTAACAGACATCTTATCTTCATCCACCTGATATGTTTGCAGCATAACCTTAACGGATGGTTCGTATGAAGTGATTAAATCGCCAACAGGAAGTAAAATGGAAGATTCCACCAATCTTTATCTAGGGAAATCAAAGAAGGGGGTGTACTGCACTTTGATTTATAATGATACCTGGGGGGGACTTCAGATTTGGTTGCTTACTGAATCATGTGGTAAGTGGGAGTGGGTGCTAAAGAATGGCATCAACTTCGCGGCAGCGGTGGCAAAATTTTCTTGGTTTTCTCGTGATGAAAACCAAGGACCGTGGATCCTACAGAAAGGTGATTGTGATGAAAATGTTAAGGAAGCACCAGTGCAAGATAACTATGAATGGGACTTCGACAATGGTATTATCCTTGCGGCTGAAGATAAGGTTGAATCTGACGATATGAATTTGGGAGTGCTTTATTTCCTTGGATTTCATCCATACAAAGAGATTGTCTTCCTACGAACACAAGCGAGGGTAGTTGCTTATGATTTCAGTAGATTGAAAGTACAAGACTTGGGCCAGTTACGTGTACAGTGTGTAGGAAGTGTTTTCCCCTACACACCATGTTGGACGGGAGATATATCTGAAAAGAATTAATGTGCAGAGAGTCAATATATACGGGGTGTTTCTTTTGAAGGAAATGTTCTTTTTAAGGAATACCGGGGTGTAGGGTGTGTTTTAAATGAGTTGTTACCTGTATATGTTCATGAATGCTTAAAGAAGATAATTGTAACAGTCTACTCCGATCTTGATTCCATTTCTTTCGTGCGTGTTTTTTTATGGAATGTGCATTAGAATATATTGAATGGTTTTACCAAGCATATGCGAACAATCGGCCGCGGATATGCTAGCTTGTACTTGTTGCTCCCAAACAAATAATGAATTATGAAAGGACCGACTAATGTGTTGTTTGAGATGTTTATTTATTTTGAGACGAAGAAAGTAGTAATTATCTGAATCACATCACAGAGAGATAGATGAGCGTTTAAGCAAAACGTTAGCTTACGTAGAATATCTTCGTAGGTCTAGCATTACTCCTCTGCATCAATTTCATACGTACTCTAAATATGGAGTCTCCGAGCAAGAGCGCCGGCGATCATATTCATCGCCCGTCGTCTCTGACTCTGATTCAAAAGGAAGCAGCAGCCGTACGCACCGATCAATCCATGGCCCTGCCTCTGCCCCTGCCCGACGACATCCTCGCTTGCGTCCTCGGCCGTCTCGCGCCACCCAGCCTCGCCGTGTCCCGCTGCATCTGCAAAGGCTGGTGCGAGCCGACGGCCGCCGTCGGTTGCGGACGGACCTCCTCTCGCTCTAGCTCTACGGGATCTTCTTCATGGAGATGGACGTCCTCTGCGGGGACCCCCAAAGCTCTTCGCAAACCCGCTGACGAGCCACAGGATCGACGCAAACCTTGACTACGTGGAGGAGGATGTACGCATCAAAGAATCACTGCGACGGTTTCTCCTGCTCTCGGTCCACCTGGTGCTCAACCCCGCCACACGACAATGGGTGCGCTTGCCTCCGCCTCTGCTGTGGTGCACCGTGACCGGGATGGAGGGCTTCTACAACATCGTCTGCCTTGCCTTTGACCCCACCGTGTCCCCGGACTTTGAGGTATTTATGAATCCTCGCGTCCCCTGCAATCTTGATTCCACGGAGACAATATTTACGGCGGAATCGGAGTGGCCGCCCTCGTCATGTGCAATACGAGTCCAAATTTCGTGTTTTGACCCTTTTATGAAACAAAATCGAGATCTGATCCCAGTTTGAAAACATTTCGGGATTTGACCCTTTTGCCTACCGCCAGGTGGCCCGGCGGTAGGATCATATAGCCTACCGCCTAGAGCTGCGGCGGTAGGAAACTTTTCCACGCCAGCAACGATAACGACCGCCGTGCCCCTTCCGTCACACCCTACCGCCGCCCCACCAGGCGGTAGGTTGTCTGATTTGGAAGCATCAGTGCAACATAACTATGAATGGGACTTCGACAATGGTATTATCCTTGCGGCTCAAGATAAGGTTGAATCTGACGATATGAATTTGGGAATGCTTCACTTCCTTGAATTTCATCCATACAAAGAGATTATCTTCCTATGGACACAAGCGAGGGTAGTTGCTTATGATTTTAGTAGATTGAAAGTACAAGACTTGGGCCAGTTACCTGTCCAGTGTGTAGAAAGTGTTTTCCCCTACACACCATGTTGGACGGGAGATATATTTGAAAAGAATTAACTGTGCAAAGAATATATATATA
>NC_057804.1:20575562-20578221 GCF_018294505.1 Triticum aestivum | reverse complement strand
CTCCGGCTGTCGCCGCCGCCCCACCCGCGCTCTGGCCTGCAGCCGCCCTTCCCTCGCCCCTCCCCGCCGCCGCCCACCCGCGCTCTGCCCCAGCCTAGTCGTCTCGCCCCGCGCCGCCGCCGCCCTTCCCTACACATCCTGTCAGGCGCCTCACATCCTTAAATGTCCTTGGCGCTCGGATCTGCTCAATGGTTTTGATCTTGTCGGGGTTGGCTTCGATCCCGCGATGGGACACAAAGAACCCAAACAGCTTGCCGGAGGGAACACCAAATACACACTTCTCCAGGTTGAGCTTTAGATTGATCTTGCGCAGATTATCAAATGTCTCTTCCAAATCCTGAATAAGGGTGGCCTTATCCTTGTTTTTTACCACAATATCATCCATATAGGCTTCTATGTTTCTGTGCAACTGTGGCTCAAAACCAATCTGGATTGCCCTTGCAAAAGTGGACCCGGCACTCTTTAATCCAAAGGCATGCGGACAAAGCAGTACGTACCACGTGGGGTGATGAACGATGTCTTCTCTTCATCTTCCTTGGACATGAAGATTTGTTGATACCCAGAGTATGCGTCCAAAAATGAGAGCAAATCACAACCTGGAGTGGAATTCACAATCTGATCAATGCGCGGCAAAGGAAATGGGTCTTTCGGGCAAGCCTTGTTGAGATCTGTGAAATCTATGCAAAGTCTCCATTTCTCGTTAGCCTTCCGGACTACGAGTGGATTTGCCAACCACGTGGGGTGCAATATTCCTCTGAACAAAGCAGTTGCCTCAAGTTTCTTGATCTCTTCCGCAATGAACTGATGCCTCTCCAAGGCCTGCTTCCATACTTCCTTCTTGACAGGTCGGGCATGTGGGCAGACAACAAGGTGGTGCTCAATTACCTCCCTGGGAACACCGGGGATATCAGATGGCTGCCAGGTAAACACATCGATATTCGCCCGCAGGAAGACAATGAGCGTGCTTTCCTATTTGTCATCAAGGGTGGCGCTAATAGTAAAGGTACCATCAACGCCAGCCAGCCATGCCGGGACCTTCTTCACTTGAGGTACAACAACCATGGATCTTTTGCTGTTGGAGCACTCCGGCATGTCGTCAACGGGTATCGTGCACTCGGTGGGGGCATGCTTCCCAGACTCCTTGCCGGAGGTCTTACAACCTCTCTTCTTTTCTTTGCTTTCCTTGGCGGGAGATGCCGCTGTCGCGGCCTCTGCCACGGCCTCTGCCACGACCGCATCCCGGTACATCTTGTCCACACAAATAATGGCGTACTTCTCATCTGATGGGATGGTGATGACTCCCTGTGGCCCAGGTATCTTCAAGGTGTTGTAGGCATAGTGAGATGCTGCCATGAACTTAGCCAGGGTCGGGCGTCCCAGAATCCCATTGTACGGCAGGGGGAGATCAACCAAATCAAACACAGTCCTCTCAATCCGGTAGTTCAGTTCTCCCGAAAACGTTACCGGCAGCGTGATCTTTCCCTTAGGACGGCTCCTGCCGGGATTAACTCCTTGAAACTTGTCGGTAACCTCTAACTCTTCTCCTATTTGAAGCTTGCCGATGACTGCCGGGGAAATCAGAGTCAACCCGGCCCCGCCGTCCACCAGCATCTTTGTGACCTTGAGGTTGCGGATTGTTGGAGAGACCAACAACGGAAGCATCCTACCATAGTGGTGCGGCTAGGATGGTTCTCCTCGTCGAAGATGATGGGCGTACGGGACCACTTGAGTGGCTTCCGGGCCTCTGGCGCTGGTTCCACGACATTGACTTCTCGCGCCCACCGCTTGAGCCGGCGGTGAGAAGCGTGCATAGATGCACCTCGTCAATGCACAGGGCGTCTGTGGCCTTCTGAAACTCTTGCTCACTGGTTTCCTCTTCATCCCCTCCATCACTCTCATCATTACAGGCTTCCTTCTGTCGACCTCTGGCGGGCTTTCCATGTTTCCGAAAGGGCTTGTCGGGGCGGTTTGCTTCACCACCTCGGTGTTGGGGAACGTAGTAATTTCAAAAAATTTCCTACGCACACGCAAGATCATGGTGATGCATAGCAACGAGAGGGGAGAGTGTTGTCTACGTACCCTCGTAGACCGAAGCGGAAGCGTTGACGCAACGTAGAGGAAGTAGTCGTACGTCTTCCCGGTTCGACCGATCCAAGCACCGTTACTTCGGCACCTCCGAGTTCTTGGCACACGTTCAGCTCGATGACGCTCCCCGAGCTTCGATCCAGCAAAGCTTCGGGGAGGAGTTCCGTCAGCACGACGGCGTGGTGACGATCTTGATGTACTACCGACGCAGGGCTTCGCCTAAGCACCGCAACGATATGACCGAGGTGGAATATGGTGGAAGGGGGCACCGCACACGGCTAAGGAACGATCACGAAGATCAACTTGTGTGTTCTAGGGTGCCCCTTGCCCCCGTATATAAAGGAGCCAAGGGGAGGGGGGCCGGCCAGGTTGGGCGCGCCAAGGGGGGAGTCCTACTCCCACCGGGAGTAGGACTCCCTCTTTTCCTAGTTGGAGAAGGAGAAGGGGGGAAAGAGGAGGAAGAGGGAAAGGAAAGGGGGGGCGCCGCCCCCCTCTCCTTGTCCTATTCGGACCAGGGAGGGGAGGGGCGCGCGGCCCCCTTTGGCCTCCTTTCCTCTTCTCCCTTAGGGCCCAT
>NC_057804.1:20566857-20574533 GCF_018294505.1 Triticum aestivum | reverse complement strand
CATAATCTCATAGTCATAGGAACATGTATAAGTCATGAAGAAAGCAATAGCAACAAACAACACGATCAAGTGCTAAGCTAACGGAATGGGTCAAGTAAATCAGATCATTCACCTAATGATGTGATCCCATTAATCAAATAACAACTCCTTGTCTATGGTTAGGAAACATAACCATCTTTGATTAATGAGCTAGTCAAGTAGAGGCATACTAGTGACACTCTGTTTGTCTATGTATTCACACATGTATTATGTTTCCGGTTAATACAATTCTAGCATGAATAATAAACATTTATCATGAAGTAAGGAAATAAATAATAACTTTATTATTGCCTCTAGGGCATATTTCCTTCAGTCTCCCACTTGCACTAGAGTCAATAATCTAGTTCACATCGCCATGTGATTTAACAGCAATAGTTCACATCACCATGTGATTAACACTCATAGTTCACATCGATATGTGATCAACACCCAAAGGTTTTACTAGAGTCAGTAATCTAGTTCACATCGCTATGTGATTAACACCCAAAGAGTACTAAGGTGTGATCATGTTTTGCCTGTGAGATGATTTTAGTCAACGGGTCTGTCACATTCAGATCCGTAAGTATTTTGCGAATTTCTATGTCAACAATGCTCTACAAGGAGCTACTCTAGCTTATTGCTCCCACTTCTCAATATGTATCTGGATCCAGACTTAGAGTCATCCAGATTGGTGTCAAAACTTGCATCGACGTAACCCTTTACGACGAACCTTTTTGTCACCTCCATAGTCGAGAAACATATCCTTTATTCCACTAAGGATAATTTTGACCGCTGTCCCATGATCTAGTCCTAGATCACTATTGTACTCCCTTGCCAAACTTAGTGGTAGGGTATACAATAGATCTGGTACATAGCATGGCATACTTTATAGAACCTATGGCTGAGGCATAGGGAATGACTTTCATTCTTTTTCTATCTTCTGATGTGGTCGGGCTTTGAGTCTTACTCAATTTCACACCTTGTAACACAGGCAAGAACTCTTTCTTTTGCTGTTCCATTTTGAACTACTTTGAAATCTTGTCAAGGTATGTACTCATTGAAAAACTTATCAAGCGTCTTGATCTATCTCTATAGATCTTGATGCTCAATATGTAAGCAGCTTCACTGAGGTCTTTCTTTGAAAAACTCCTTTCAAACACTCCTTTATGCTTTGCAGAATAATTCTACATTATTTCTGATCAACAATATGTCATTCACATATACTTATCAGAAATGCTGTAGTGCTCCCACTCACTTTCTTGTAAATACAGGCTTCACCGCAAGTCTGTATAAAACTATATGCTTTGATCAACTCATCAAAGCGTATATTCCAACTCCGAGATGCTTGCACCAGTCCATAGATGGATCGCTGGAGCTTGCATATTTTGTTAGCACCTTTAGGATTGACAAAACCTTCTGGTTGCATCATATACAACTCTTCTTTAAGAAATCCATTAAGGATTGCAGTTTTGTTATCCATTTGCTAGATTTCATAAAATGCGGCAATTGCTAACATCATTGTTGAGGAAATCGTTAACTGGTAGCTGCTCGGTCGGCTGGCGAGTAGGGGATTAATTGGCTAATCGGCAAGTTAATCGGCCCTTTAATCAGTTAATCGGACGATTTATCGCTTTATCGGCTACTCGGTGACCCTATGAGTAGGGATTAATCGGCAAGTTAACTGGTTAATCGGACGAATTCTTGAACAGGGGCTAACATGATTCGGACGAACTTTAAGCATCGATACGAGTGAGAAAATCTCATCGTAGTCAACACCTTGAACTTTGTCAAAAACCTTTTTCGACAAGTCTAGCTTTGTAGATAGTAACACTACTATCAGCGTCCGTCTTCCTCTTGAAGATCCATTTAATCTCAATGGCTTGCCGAACATTGGGCAAGTCAACCAAAGTCCACACTTTGTTCTCATACATGGATCCCATCTCAGATTTCATGGCCTCAAGCCATTTTGCGGAATCTGGGCTCATCATCGCTTCCTCATAGTTCGCAGGTTCGTCATGGTCTAGTAACATAACTTCCAGAACAAGATTACCGTACCACTCTGGTGTGGATCTCACTCTGGTTTACCTACGAGATTCAGTAGTAATTTGATCTGAAGTTACATGATCATCATCATTAGCTTCCTCACTAATTTGTGCAGTAGTCACAGGAACAGATTTCTGTGATGAACTACTTTCTAATAAGGGAGAAGGTACAATTACCTTATCAAGTTCTACTTTCCTCCCACTCACTTCTTTCGAGAGAAACTCCTTCTCTAGAAAGGATCCATTCTTAGCAACGAATGTCTTGCCTTCGGATCTATGATAGAAGGTGTACCCAAAAGTTTCCTTTGGGTATCCTATGAAGACACATTTCTCCGACTTGGGTTCGAGCTTATCAGGTTGAAGCTTTTTCACATAAGCATCGCAACCCCAAACTTTAAGAAACGACAACTTTGGTTTCTTGCCAAACCATAGTTCATAAGGCGTCGTCTCAACGGATTTTGATGGTGCCCTATTTATTGTGAATGCGGTCGTCTCTAAAGCATAACCCCAAAACGATAGTGGTAAATCTGTAAGAGACACCATAGATCGCACCATATCAAGTAAAGTACGATTACGACGTTCGGACACACCATTACGCTGTGGTGTTCCGGGTGGCGTGAGTTGCGAAACTATTCCGCATTGTTTCAAATGTAGACCAAACTCGTAAGTCAAATATTCTCCTCCACGATCAGATCGTAGAAACTTTATTTTCTTGTTACGATGATTTTCAACTTCACTCTGAAATTCTTTGAACTTTTCAAATGTTTCAGACTTATGCTTCATTAAGTAGATATACCCATATCTGGTTAAATCATCTGTGAAGGTGAGAAAATAACGATATCCACCACGAGCCTCAACATTCATTGGACCACATACATCTGTATGTATGATTTCCAACAAATCTGTTGCTCTCTCCATAGTACCGGAGAACAACGTTTTAGTCATCTTGCCCATAAGGCACGGTTCGCAAGTACCAAGTGATTCATAATCAAGTGGTTCCAAAAGTCCATCAGTATGGAGTTTCTTCACGCGCTTTACACCGATATGACCTAAACGGCAGTGCCACAAATAAGTTGCACTATCATTATCAACTCTGCATCTTTTGTCTTCAACATTATGAATATGTGTATCACTACTATCGAGATTCGTCAAAAATAGACCACTCTTCAAGGGTGCACGACCATAAAAGATATTACTCATATAAATAGAACAACCATTATTCTCTGATTTAAATGAATAACCGTTTCGCATCAAACAAGATCCAGATATAATGTTCATGCTCAACGCTGGCACCAAATAACAATTATTTAGGTCTAATACTAATCCCGAAGGTAGATGTAGAGGTAGCGTGCCGACTGCGATCACATCGACTTTGGAACCATTTCCCACGCGCATCGTCACATTGTCCTTTGCCAGTGTTCGCTTAATCCGTAGTCCCTGTTTCAAGTTGCAAATATTAGCAACAGAACCAGTATCAAATACCCAGGTGCTACTGCGAGCTCTAGTAAGGTACACATCAATAACATGTATATCACATATACCTTTGTTCACCTTGCCATCCTTCTTATCCACCAAATACTTGGGGCAGTTCCGCTTCCAGTGTCCAGTCTGCTTGCAGTAGAAGCACTCAGTTTCAGGCTTAGGTCCAGACTTGGGTTTCTTCTCCTGAGCAGCAACTTGCTTGTTGTTCTTCTTGAAGTTCCCCTTCTTCTTCCCTTTGCCCCTTTTCTTGAAACCAGTGGTCTTGTTGACCATCAACACTTGATGCTCCTTCTTGATTTCCACCTCCGCAGCCTTTACCATTGCGAAGAGCTCGGGAATTGTCTTATCCATCCCTTGCATATTATAGTTCATCACGAAGCTCTTGTAGCTAGGTGGAAGTGATTGGAGAATTCTGTCAATGACGCTATCATCCGGAAGAGTAACTCCCAGTTGAATCAAGTGATTACAATACCCTGACATCTTGAGTATATGCTCACTGACAGAACTATTCTCCTCCATCTTGCAGCTATAGAACTTATTGGAGACTTCATATCTCTCAATCCGGGCATTCTTCTGGAATATTAACTTCAACTCCTGGAACATCTCATATGCTCCATGACGTTCAAAACGTCGTTGAAGTCCCGATTCTAAGCCGTAAAGCATGGCACATTGAACTATCGAGTAGTCATCAGCTTTGCTCTGCCAGACGTTCTTAACGTCGTCAGTTGCATCAGCAGCAAGCCTGGCACCCAGCAATGTTTCCAGGACGTAATTTTTCTGTGCAGCAATGAGGATAATCCTCAAGTTACGGACCCAGTCCGCGTAATTGCTACCATCATCTTTCAACTTTGCATACTCAAGGAACGCATTAAAATTCAATGGAACAATTGCTACCATCAACTTTGCAAACTCAAGTCACGGACCCAGTCCGCGTAGTTACGGACCCAGTCATGCAACGGTGCATACTCAAGGAACGCATTAAAATTCAACGGAACAACAGCACGGGCCATCTATCTACAATCAACATAGACAAGCAAGATACTATCAGGTACTAAGTTCATGATAAATTTAAGTTCAATTAATCATATTACTTAAGAACTCCCACTTAGATAGACATCCCTCTAATCCTCTAAGTGATCACGTGATCCAAATCAACTAAACCATAATCGATCATCACGTGAAATGTAGTATCTTTCAATGGTGAACATCATTATGTTGATCATATCTACTATATGATTCATGCTCGACCTTTCGGTCTCCGTGTCCCGAGGCCATATCTGCATATGCTAGGCTCGTCAAGTTTAACCTGAGTATTCTGCGTGTGCAAAAACTGGCTTGCACCCGTTGTAGATGGACGTAGAGCTTATCACACCCGATCATCACGTGGTGTCTGGGCTCGACGAACTTTGGCAACGGTGCATACTCAGGGAGAACACTTCTTGATAATTAGTGAGAGATCATCTTAAAATGCTACCGTCAATCAAAGCAAGATAAGATGCATAAAAGATAAACATCACATGCAATCAATATAAGTGATATGATATGGCCATCATCATCTTGTGCTTGTGATCTCCATCTCCAAAGCACCTCCATGATCGCCATCATCACCGGCGCGACACCTTGATCTCCATCGTAGCATCGTTGTCGTCTCGCCAATCTTATGCTTCTATGACTATCGCTACCGCTTAGTGATAAAGTAAAGCATTACAGGGCGATTGCATTGCATACAATAAAAAGACAACCATATGGCTCCTGCCAGTTGCCGATAACTCGGTTACAAAACATGATCATCTCATACAATAAAATTTAGCATCATGTCTTGACCATATCACATCACAACATGCCCTGCAAAAACAAGTTAGACGTCCTCTACTTTGTTGTTGCAAGTTTTACGTGGCTGCTACGGGCTTAGCAAGAACCAATCTTACCTACGCATCAAACCACAACGATAGTTTGTCAACTTGGTGTTGTTTTAACCTTCGCAAGGACCGGGCGTAGTCACACTCAGTTCAACTAAAGTTGGAGAAACTGACACCCGCTAGCCACCTGTGTGCAAAGCACAGCGGTAGAACCAGTCTCGCGTAAGCGTACGCGTAATGTCGGTCCGGGCCACTTCATCCAACAATACCGCCGAACCAAAGTATGACATGCTGGTAAGCAGTATGACTTATATCGCCCACAACTCACTTGTGTTCTACTCGTGCATATAACATCAAACCATAAAACCTAGGCTCGGATGCCACTGTTGGGAAACGTAGTAATTTCAAAAAATTTCCTACGCACACGCAAGATCATGGTGATGCATAGCAACAAGAGGGGAGAGTGTTGTCTACGTACCCTCGTAGACCGAAGCGGAAGCGTTGACGCAACATAGAGGAAGTAGTCGTACGTCTTCCCGGTTCGACCGATCCAAGCACCGTTACTTCGGCACCTCCGAGTTCTTGGCACACGTTCAGCTCGATGACGCTCCCCGGGCTTCGATCCAGCAAAGCTTCGGGGAGGAGTTCCGTCAGCACGACGGCGTGGTGACGATCTTGATGTACTACCGACGCAGGGCTTCGCCTAAGCACCACAACGATATGACCGAGGTGGAATATGGTGGAAGGGGGCACCGCACACGGCTAAGGAACGATCACGAAGATCAACTTGTGTGTTCTAGGGTGCCCCCTTGCCCCCGTATATAAAGGATCCAAGGGGAGGGACGGCCGGCCAGGTTGGGCGCGCCAAGGGGGGAGTCCTACTCCCACCGGGAGTAGGACTCCCTCTTTTCCTAGCTGGAGAAGGAGAAGGGGGGAAAGAGGAGGAAGAGGGAAAGGAAAGGGGGGCGCCGCCCCCCTCTCCTTGTCCTATTCGGACCAGGGAGGGGAGGGGCGCACGGCCCCCTTTGGCCTCCTTTCCTCTTCTCCCTTAGAGCCCATGAAGGTCCAATAACCCCTGGGGGGTTCCGGTAACCCCTCGGTACTCCGGTAAAATCCTGATTTCACCCGAAACGATTCCGATATCCAAATATAGGCTTCCAATATATCGATCTTTATGTCTCGACCATTTCAAGACTCCTCGTCATGTCCGTGATCACATTCGGGACTCCTAACAACCTTCGGTACATCAAAATGCATAAACTCATAATGAAACTGTCATCGTAACGTTAAGCGTGCGGACCCTACGGTTCGAGAACAATGTAGACATGACCGAGACACGTCTCCGGTCAATAACCAATAGCGGAACATGGATGCTCATATTGGCTCCTACATATTCTACGAAGATCTTTATCGGTCAGACCGCATAACAACATACGTTGTTCCCTTTGTCATCGGTATGTTACTTGCCCGAGTTTCGATCGTCGGTATCCAATACCTAGTTCAATCTCGTTACCGGCAAGTCTCTTTACTCGTTCCGTAATACATCATCCCGCAACTAACTCATTAGTTGCAATGCTTGCAAGGCTTAAGTGATGTGTATTACCGAGAGGGCCCAGAGATACCTCTCCGACAATCAGAGTGACAAATCCTATTCTCGAAATACGCCAACCCAACATGTACCTTTGGAGACACCTGTAGAGCACCTTTATAATCACCCAGTTACGTTGTGACGTTTGGTAGCACACAAAGTGTTCCTCCGGCAAACGGGAGTTGCATAATCTCATAGTCATAGGAACATGTATAAGTCATGAAGAAAGCAATAGCAACAAACAACACGATCAAGTGCTAAGCTAACGGAATGGGTCAAGTCAATCAGATCATTCGCCTAATGATGTGATCCCATTAATCAAATAACAACTCCTTGTCTATGGTTAGGAAACATAACCATCTTTGATTAATGAGCTAGTCAAGTAGAGGCATACTAGTGACACTCTGTTTGTCTATGTATTCACACATGTATTATGTTTCCGGTTAATACAATTCTAGGATGAATAATAAACATTTATCATGAAGTAAGGAAATAAATAATAACTTCACTCGGCCCTTCCCGCCAGCAACATTCTGACATTTTTCCTTGTCATGGTTCTCATACTCTGCTTTCTGCTACTTGACAAGCTGCTCAACCTGATAACACTCTTGAAGGTCGTGGCCCTTGGTCCGATGAATCTTGCAATACGGCCCATCACCTTTCCCAGCTTTCTTGGCAGCAGCGGCT
>NC_057804.1:20565632-20566143 GCF_018294505.1 Triticum aestivum | reverse complement strand
TGCTGAATCTCTGTAAATACTTACGGAGAGTTTCTCCTTCCTTCTGCTGGAGAAGCTACAAGTCGTTGGGCCTGCCGGGTTCCTGATGGCCGCCAGTGAAGGCGCCAATGAACTCATGGCAGAGGTCGGCCCACGATGAGATGGAGTTCTCCAGTAGGTGCATCAGCCAAGACCTCACATTGGACTTGACAACCAAAGGGAAGTAGTTGGCAAACACCTTCTCATCTCTTCCCCCGGCAGCCTGAACAACGATGGTGTAGATACTCAGGAACTCTGCTAGGTTTAGCCTCCTGTCATACTTCTCAGGTATCTCTGGCTTGAACGTGCGAACAGACGGCCAACGGACTTGCCGCATCTCTCGTGTAAAGGCAGGGCTGCCAGCCTCGAAAGGTAGGCACCCGCCAACACCGAGCACAAGCTCGTCGATGTTGAGGCCGTCGTACCCGTCGGTCCGGCGAAGGTCGTCGCAGCGTTGCTCGACGACGCGCGCGTCTCCTCTCCGCCTATCCTC
>NC_057804.1:20564801-20565402 GCF_018294505.1 Triticum aestivum | reverse complement strand
CTTGGGGAGGCTGCGGCGGGCTAGCTCGCCGCGAGCCCCCAGCTTCAAAGAAACCGAGTAGACTCTGGATTGTGGCATGCCATTCGTCCATGTTGCATGAGTACTGTGTCGATGCCGTCCTTGCACGCATCTGTCTCCAAGACAAAGGGCTATTGGAAATCGGGCACAACTAACACTGGTGCTGCCATCATCGCCTTCTTGAGCAGCTGGAAGGTTGTTTCTGCATGAGGTGTCCATTGGAAAACCGTGCCTTTCTTCAACAAGTCTGTCAGGGGTCGGCTAATCACCCCGTAGTGCTGAATGAACTTTCGGTAGTACCCTGTAAGCCCCAGAAATCCACGAACAGCACGGACCGATGTGGGTGTAGGCCAGGTTTGCACCGCTTCAATCTTTGCTGGATCGGTGGCCACTCCATCAACGCTGATGACGTGTCCGAGGTACTCTATTTTGGGTTGAGCGAATGCAACACTTCACGTAGCCGACGAATGTGTTCGTCCAAGGTAGCAGTATGCACCAAGATGTCATCCATGAACGCCAACACCCCATGTCGGAGCAGAGGGCCCAGAACCTTGTGTATCACTCCTTGGAAGGTGCCTGGTGC
>NC_057804.1:20538244-20564497 GCF_018294505.1 Triticum aestivum | reverse complement strand
CGGAGCATCTCTTTAATTTCTCGCTCAATCTCATCTTTCTGCTAGGGTGTGTATCGATACGGTCTAGCAATGACTGGTTGTGCTCCTGGAATAAGAGGTATGGTATGGTCATCCATACGATAAGGGGGTAGCTTGGAAGGTACGCTGAAACGATCATCGAACTCCTGCAACAGGGACTGCACCTCTGCGGGGATGTTTTCCTCCTTCTCATGTATGTGCACAGCTAACAACTCTTGTTCCTGGTGAACTTGCCTGACCTGCACTGCTGCTGGACTGCCCCACGACGTCACAACCCTTTCAATTTTCCCACAGAGACTGGCTTGCACTTGGTTGGTGTTGACCGAATCCCTTTTAGCGTAATTCGTCGGCCTTCATGTGTGAACCTCATCCACTTCTTGTGCCAATGTACCCACATAGGACTGTGATTCTTGAGCCAATCAACGCCCACAATGAGATCATACTAGCCGAGAGAAAGAACTTTCATATCCTGGCAGAAGGTGTGCCCTTGAGTCCACCACAGCAACTGGGGCACAATAGTGGAGCTCGCCAAGGTTTCCCCACCCGCGACGACGTAGGAGGCCACTGGCATGGGTTAAGTGGGAAGCTGAAGCTCCTTTGTCAGTTTAGCATCCAAAAAAGAATAGTTGGCTCCAGAATCAATCAGAATGAGGATGTTGCGCTTGCCAATCATGCCATGCAGGTGCATGGTTCTTCTTTTGACTGGTGATGTAGTGGATCTTGAATTGGTAAGCAACATCACATCTTCCTCTGAACTAGAATCCGACATGTGTTGCGGATCAGGAGGATCATCCAGCTGCAAGATTTCCAGTTATTCCTCCCCAATGTGAAGAGGCACCTTGTCGGGGCATTTAGGACCTCTTGCCCATGGTTCACCACACTTGAAACACAAGTTCTTGGCCTTGCTGTAAGCCCGTGGTGCCTCCAACTTTTCGGCCACCTTCTGCGGTTCCTCTGGTGCCGATTGGCGCTTGTTTCTATCCCCATTATTTAATTGCTTGACGATCACTGGCTAAACTTAGAGCTGTTGCATGCCTTGTCGTTGTCGAGCTCCACTTCCTACAACAAGGCCAAACAACTAGCAGTATCGACATCCTCTAGTTGATGCAATATAGCAGCAGTACAAATTTCAGGACGAAGGCCTGCTATATATCTCTCAACAAAGAACACTTCCAATAGACATATGAATGTTTCGCCCCTTTGTCCATCTTGCTCGAATGGGCAAGAAGATACAAAGCACATCTTGTTTCTATGTCAGAAGGAAAAAGAGGTTTGGGGAAAGCTGGGGATGTACGAGGTAATTAAGAAAGCTTGTGTTATTGATCATGCGGGTGAGGCGGTTCTTGAATTTTTACTTCTTATGCCGCACCAAGAACTATCTATATTAGGTTGCTAAAATACAAGTGAATTAATCGCAATAACCTCCTGGTATTATGGTGGGAGAGACGCATGTTGGTTCATGAAGGGAAATCTCAAGATGTGAATCAGATTTCGATGGGGATTCGTGCTATAACTGCAAACTATGTGAATGCCCACTCCCCTAGTGTGACTAGTAGAAAAGAAGGATGGAGCCGACCTCCTATGGGTTTTGTTAAACTAAATGTTGATGCTTCTTTTGACCACGATCTGCTCAGGGGCACGGCAGGTGCGATGCTCAGAGATGACAAAGGAAACTTCATTGCTGACGGAAATTGGAAGATCGATTGGTGTGCTGATGTACTAACAGCAGAAGCGATGGCTCTTAGGTTTGGTTTAATTCTTGCACAAAAGGTGGGATGCAATCGTCTTATTATTAACTCTGAAAATATGGAAGTCATTGACACAATGAAGAATGGAGGACAATCGGTGGGGGTTGCAGCGGCAGTATTCTAGGAATGCTACTTCATGGCATGCGATTTTTCGTTGACTAGATTTGTACATTGTAATAGGGTAGCTAATAAGGTTGCTCATGAACTTGCTAGGCTAGCGAAAGCTTCTTGTAAGTGCATCTAGTGCCACCCCTAGCTGGTTTTGGAGTATTGACGACAAACCTGGTTGAGGGACTAATGTGTTTGTGAGAATTGCAGGATAACACAGGTAGTAGTCCCTTATTGATTCGGTTTACCTACCGGAGATGGCCCCTAAATATGTATGAAGACATTGACGACAGTGGTGGTATATGAAGATATTCAGATTGAAGACCATGACATGAGAAAACATTGAGTGAAGACTATGGAGCACGAAGACTTAGTCGTTTCGCTGTTTCCTTTTCTTCTTTGTTGAGTCATAGGAACCACCGTACTGTTAAGTGGGGTCCAAGTGAACAAAGTCAGAGTGACTGAAGTGATGCTCAACCAAAATCCTATGTCTTCGGGTGAAGACAATGAGAGCAAATCTTATCCAGAGTTGGATGACTCAGCTTTGCTTGTAGCCCAAGTAAAGTTGTCGTGTGTGTTTGAAATCTGACCATTGGAACACATGTCAGTTCCTTAGTGACACACGGTCATTTCGGACAAATCAGGTCGGGTTGCCTAGTGGCTATAAATAGCCCACCCCCTACACCATAAATTGGTGGCTGCTCGGAGTTAGTACACGGCTTTTGTCGTTTGAGAGAAACCCACCTCCGAAGCTTTTGAGAGAGAGAAATCCTTGCGAGGACAAAGCCCAAACACCCAGAGCCAAAGAGTGTTAGGCATCACTGAAGTCTTTCTGTCTGCGTGACCTGAAGACTTATTACACTTGAGGACTGTGAATCCTCCAGCCGGTTAGGCATCGCGTTCTGAGCATCCAAGAGTCGTTGTGGATCGCCGGTGAACGAAGTCTATGAAGGTTTGGAAGTCTACCTTGAAGACTTACCAGAGTAATTGGGCGAGGACTGGGTGTCCTTAGCTCAAGGGGAATAAGGTGAAGACGTGGTCTTCTGAGTTGAATCTCAGCCTCCCTAACCAGACGTACAGTTGTCACAGCAACTGGAACTGGTCCAACAAATCCTGTGTCCTCATCAAGTGATGGTTCTATCCTCTCCCTCTCATTACTTATAGTTTGTCTTTGTGAAGTCATTGCCTGATTGTCGTACCTGTTTGACTTCATTGCTTGACTACTATTGTTGTTTGGCTTCATACCATCTTCCATCCTGATCTTTACTACCTAGCTGCTATTTGTCTTCGTGATTTCACTTCATTACATACATGACTATGGCTTGCTTAGTGTAGTCTACCTTCCGCTGCATTTCAATAGGTTCATTTCTATTGTTTGTCTTTGAAACTTCCATGTTTTGACGACTTTCATAAAAATCACCTATTCACCCCCCTCTAGTCGATAACTAGCACTTTCAATTGGTATCAGAGCAAGGTACTCCCTTGTTCTGTGTGATTCGGTTTAACCACCTGGAGTTTTAGCTATGTCGACTGCAGGGATAATCAAAGTTTCCGCTGCTTGCCCCGTCTTCGATGGAACTGAATATCCCTACTGGAAGAATAAGATGCGCATGCATCTTGAAGCCATTGATGTCGACCTCTGGTATGTCGTCAAGAATGGCGTTCCCAAGACTGGTGCTTGGCGAAGCCCTGCTGGAGTGCCATGCTCCTCCACCACCACCATGTCGTCGTGCTGCTGCTGGATGGAGTCTTCCCCAACCTCTCCCTCTCTCCTTGCTGGATCAAGGCGTGGGAGACGTCACCGAGCTGCACGTGTGTTGAACGCGGAGGCGCCGTTGTTTGGCGCTTAGATCGGAATCAACTGTGATCTGAATCACTACGAGTACGACTCCTTCATCCGCGTTCTTGCAATTCTTCCGCTTAGCGATCTACAATGGTATGTAGGTGCACTCTCCTTCCCCTTGTTGCTAGATTACTCCATAGATTGATCTTGGTGATGCGTAGAAAATTTTGAATTTCTGCTACGTTCCCCAACAACTACTGAGATCACTTGACACCTCCTTTGACACCCTTGCCCTCATGATACAAGAACGCCCTGACTTCAAGACACTCGATCCGTCTGATATACTTGAGAGGCTCAACACACATGAGTTCCAGCTATCTGAGAAAAGAGATATCTATGGTCCCAACTATGGCCGAACTCGCGCTTTGAAGGCAAAAGTTGTTTCCTCATCTGAAGAAGAATCTGACTGCAGTTCTGATGATCCTGAAGACATTGGAAAGGAACTTGCTATGCTTGTGAAGAAGTTCCAGAAGTTCACTAAGAAGAAGGGCTTCAGAAAGTCTTCACGATCCAGCTCAAGAAATGATGAAGCTTCCACTCATGACTACAAGAAGAGAACATGTCACAAGTGCAAGAAACCTAGACACTATATCTCTGAGTGTCCACAGTGGGACAATGAGAAGAAGAAGAAGAGCAAGGAATATGATTCCGATGACAAGAAGAAGAAGAAATCTTCAAAGTCTTCTTCCAAGTCCTCATCCAAGTCTTCATCTCATAAGAAGAGCTCATCTGGCAAGGCTCGTGGTTTTGTTGGCAAGGAGATGGATTCAGAGGAGGAGTCTGCTTATGAGGAGGCGGAGGTGGAGTCTGAGGAGGAGTCCGACCCTGGCGTTGCAAGTCTGGCTCTAGCCACAGCCTATGTTGCCAAGTCCATCTTCAACACTGAAGACAATGACTTCCACACCAACGCTGAAGCTAATGATAAGGATGACTCTGCTCCCACCTACTGCTTCATGGCACGTGGTTGCAAGGTAAAATCACGCGATGCTTACTTTCAAACATCAAGTGAAGATGACTCTGATTGTGAATCCAAACCCAGCTACAAAACACTTGCTAAAATTGCAACTGAACAACAAAAAGCTATGGAACATACTCAAAAACTGTTAGACAAAAGGGATGACCTGTTGGACGCGGAAATGACCCGTTCACGGTCCTTAGTGGAAGACATTAAAAATCTTCATGCTAAGTACCAAGAACTTGAAAGTTGTCATGAAACGCTCTTAACCACTCATGAAAAGCTCTCCTATGATTATCTTCAAAGGAAGCAAGAGCTTGAGAAATTGAGAGCGGCCCATGAAGATCTTCAAAAAGAGAATGAGTCACTTCGCGCTCAACAGATTAGTCCCGCTCAGGATGGATTTGAACCACCATGTCTAAAATGCCTTGAGCGTGACAACGCTACCACTATTGCTGAATGTTCTACTACTGCTACTATTGCATTGTCTTCAACTACTGATGTGGTAACTAACCCCTCTGCTGAGGATACCAGTACTATTGCTGATGAAAATGCTAGGTTGAAGACATTGCTTGAAACAGGGATGTACAAAAGTCTGAAAGGGCATCAGACACTGTGCGATGTCCTCAAAAAGCATATTCTGAACCGAAACCCTAGGAAAGAGGGTGTTGGGTTCGAGAGGAAAATGAATGTTGATGGTTCCTACTGGAAGCCTGAGCAGTACCCCAAAACCACATGGGTTGCTGCAAAGGGACCTTCAGTGGACCCATCCACCTTATCTGGCTTTACCTGTGCTAACCCTATTATCATTAATGAATCCTTTGATGCAAACTATAAACTGTTTAAGAATCAGAATGGTGAAGTGTTTGCCAGGTATATTGGTACTAACTGCAGGAATGGGCCACCTATGAAGAAGATCTGGGTTCCCAAAAGCTGTCTTCAGAATCTTCCAGTGAATGTCATCATGACACCACCTGGGAAGAAGACAAATCCCAGACCTAAGGCTTCATATGGTCCAAAGGCTTCATACAGACAGAGGACTCACCTGAGTCACCCTAACGCCAATGTTTTGCAGGGAAAACATACTCAGACTTATGAATATGAGCATGTGTCTTCAAACCGCAGTGTTCCTAGAACTAAGAACTTTTTTGCTTATTCATATGAGTATCATTCATCTCCTGCAAGGCTATTTGCTAGGGCTCCAAAGTCGAAGTTCTCAGATGCTGCACTTAGACTCATTGCTTCTAAGCCACCCCTGAAGATGTGGGTGGTTAAGAAGAATTAACTTTCTTTTGCAGGAAAAGGTCTCTAGTCGAAAATCAAAGGCGTCTGATGCTATTGCTGGGGACCTAAAACATCTTGTAGGGCGCAAGATCAAATGCCCAAATGGTCTTACTATGTATTTTGTTCCTGAATCATTTGCCATACATCCTATCAGTCCCAATCTTGATCCGAGCTTCAATAATCCTCTTGCCTGTCAAATGTTTATGCTTCACAATACTCTTGGTATAGCCTATCCCCCTAACTGTACTGTAGGGTATGACACCTCATGCTTCAGAATTGATTATGGACAGCGGATGCACTAATCATATGACTGGTGATCGAAGCCTTCTCATGGACTCAACTTTACGTCCATCTGACAAGAGTCACATCACATTTGCTGACACTGGTAAAAGCAAGGTATTGGGTCTAGGTAGAGTTGCAATCTCAAAGGATCAACACATGGATAAAGTGATGCTTGTTGAATCCCTTGGTTTCAACTTAATGTCCGTATCAATGCTTTGTGACTTGAACATGATTGTGATATTCAGAAAATATCGTTGCCTTGTACTAATGGAATCTGACAAGTCTCTAGTCTTTGAAGGGTACCGGAAAGATGATCTATACATGGTAGATTTCTCAGCAGGTCCACAGCTTGCTGTATGTCTTCTTGCAAAAGCTTCAGAGTGCTGGCTCTGGCATCGGAGGCTGGGGCATGCTGGCATGAGGAACTTACACACTCTCGCCAAGAAGAAGCATGTCATAGGCATCGAGGGCGTCCAGTTCAAGAAGAATCATTTGTGCGGTGCCTGCAAAGCTGGAAAGATGACTAGGGCAAAACATCCCTCGAAGACAATCATGACGACATCTCAACCCTTCGAGCTGCTACACATGGACTTATTTGGCCCTACTCACTACTCTACCCTCACAACAACTGCTTGTCTCTATGGCTTCGTCATTGTTGATGATTACTCAAGATATACGTGGGTGCACATAATTCTCTACAAGACTGAAGTGCAAGATGTCTTCAGACGCTTCGCCAACCGTGTCATGAAGAATTATGGTGTCAAGATCAAGCATATCAGAAGTGACAATGGCACTAAGTTCAAGAACACCGGACTTGATCTTTATCTGGATACAATGGGAATCACTCATGAGTTCTCAGCTCCGTACACAACTCAGCAGAATGGCATAGTGGAGCGCAAGAACAGAACCCTCATTGAGATGGCTCGAACAATGCTCGGTGAGTACAAGACACCTAGAAAGTTCTGGCCTGAAGCTATTGATACACCATGTCATGTCATCAACCGTGTTTATCTTCATAAGCTTCTGAAGAAAACATCCTATGAACTCCTCATTGGCAAGAAGCCAAATGTCAGTTACTTCAGAGTATTTGGAGCTAGGTGCTGGATCAAGGATCCACATCACAAATCAAAATTTGCACCTAAAGCTCACGAAGGTTTCATGCTCGGTTACGGAAAAGACTCGCACTCTTACAGAGTCTTCAACCTCTATCTCTATAAAGTCGTCGAAACTGTGGACGTACGGTTCGATGAAACCAATGTCTCACAAAGAGAGCTCTTGCCAAATATGCTAGACGAAGCTCCACCCAGTGAATCTATCAAGCTAATGGGAACTGGTGAAATCATGCCTTCTGAAGCACAGCCTGAAGAGGAACTTATCATTTCTGCACCTAATCAACCTGAAGACAATGCTCAGCCTGAAGACAATCCTTCCAATGTTGATAATGATCAGCAAGAGCAAAATCTTCGTCCAGTTCATCCTCGTATTGCAAACGAAGTACAGATTGAGAAGATAATTGATAGCATAAATGCAACTGGTCCACTCCCTCGTTCAAGTGCAACACAGTTAGCAAATTTCTGTGGGCACTTTGTCTTTGCGTCAATATCAGAACCCAAGAAAGTTGGTGAAGCCTTTATGGAACCTGAATGGATTCAAACTATGCAAGAAGAGCTTCAACAGTTCAAGTTGAACAATGTTTGGGAACTTGTCAAGCGTCCTGACCCTCGTAAGCATAACATAATAGGCACAAAATGGATATATCAAAACAAGCAAGATGAGTATGGTCAAGTCGCCAGAAACAAAGCACGTCTCGTCGCTCAAGGATATACTCAAGTTGAAGGGATTGTCTTCGATGAAACATTTGCTCCTGTGGCTAGGCTTGAAGCTATTCGCATACTGCTACCCTATGCTAACCATCACAACATCTTGCTATATCAAATGGATGTGAAGAGTGCATTTCTCAACGGCAAGATTGAAGAAGAAGTATACGTCGCACAACCTCCTGGCTTTGAAGATCCAAAACATCCTGATATGGTGTACAAGCTCAACAAAGCACTGTATGGCCTCAAACAAGCTCCTCGCGCTTGGTATGATACGATCAAAGACTTCCTGAAGAGCAAAGGCTTCAAACCTGGAACCCTCGATCCCACGCTCTTCATGAAGACATATGATGGTGAACTGTTTGTGTGCCAAATCTATGTGGACGATATTATCTTCGGCTGCACCAATCACAAATATAGTGATGAGTTTGGACACATGATGCAAGAGCAATATCAGATGTCCATGATGGGTGAGCTGAAGTTCTTCCTTGGTCTTCAAATTCGTCAGCAAAGGAATGGCATCTTCATATCTCAAGAAAAATACCTCAAAGATTGCCTGAAGAAGTTTGGAATGCAAGATTGCAAAGGTTACACGACGCCAATGCCACAAACACCATCTGGGTGCCGACGAAAATGGTAAAGAGTATGATCAAAAGGTATACCGCTCCATGATTGGTTCTTTACTTTATCTATGTGCATCTAGGCCAGATATTATGCTTAGTGTTTGCATGTGTGCTTGATTCCAAGCGGCACCAAAGGAATCGCATCACTTAGGTGTGAAGCGAATTCTTCGATATTTGGCTTACACCCCAACATTAGGATTATGGTATCCAAAGGGCTCAGAATTTGATCTGGTTGGATTCTTGGATGTTGATTATGCTGGTGACAAGGTGGATCGCAAGTCTACATCATGCACATGTCATTTTCTGGGACGATCACTTGTCTATTGGTTGTCAAAGAAGCAGAACTGTGTATCACTCTCCACTGCTGAATCTGAATACATTGCTGCTGGATCTTGCTGCGCTCAGCTTCTATGGATGAAGCAAACTCTCAAGGACTATGGCATCCATCTGAAACAAGTACCACTCTTCTGTGACAACAAAAGCGCCATCAAGATTGCCAACAACCCAGTTCAGCACTCGAAGACAAAGCACATTGAAATTCGTCACCACTTTCTTAGAGATCATGTCATGAAGGAAGATATTGATATCATTCACGCCAACGCTGAAGAGCAACTGGCAGATATCTTCACAAAGCCCTTGGATAAGAAAAGGCTTTGCAAGTTACGGTGTGAGCTAAATATCTTGGAATCCTCAAATGTCCTGTGATCAGGCATACATCCTAACACTTATGCATGTTGATGACTTAGATGTGCAACACACGAAGTAAAGTATATCTTCAATCAATGAAGACTTACATTTCTGAGTGTGAATACATTAACGTGGAATTTGACTTCGGAGCGCCACGAGAATTGTGCGCCGTGTCTGGGTCTAATACTTCCTATACGGTGGGTAACGCCACCACCAAAAATTTTTTGTCTGAAGTTTTTGTTCTTTTCCATGGCATTACTTTTACTATATCTTCACATTTGGTTTGTCTTCGATTATCTTCACAATGTTGACTTTGTTGCATTTGGATATATATATATATATATATATATATATATATATTATATATATATATATATGTATGTATGTATGTATAAGTATTCTGTCCTCTACAGCATTCACTTGTAGCTATGTCTTTTCTGTTGAATCTTTTGAACTAAGTGAATGTGATCGGACCCTAATCTATCTATGCTTCCTATCTCAAACTCTATCTGTCCAAATCATATGCATTCTGTTGAAACTGTCAAATGTCTTCTCTGCGTCCTTGTCAGCAGAAGGTACAGAGTCTGTTTTAAATGCTCTATCCTTATTGCCTAAAATCTGGAGAAGCCGGAACGACCATCCGACAGTTCAGGCGGGCGTGGGAACATGGGACAACTCCAAGTATGTTGCATGCTTGCCACGTGTTCCTCAGATGTGAATCGCCAGGGGCACCTGCGTAATTGCGTTGTGCCGCATCCTTCCTTATAAATACATGTCCCCTTACGGTCAAGAAAACCTTCTTCCACCTGTCAACCTCGTCAAAACCCTAGCGCCATCGCTAGCTTTCGACGACGCCGGCGACGAAGCGCTTAGCTGTCGCGACCTCACCGACGCCATCCTCACGCCAGCCGCGGGCATCGTCCTCTCCGCCGCCGCCGTAGGTGTCCTCCGTCGCCAAGTTAGGGCACGGTGGATTGAACTGCTCGGTCTCCTACTCTTCCCATCTAGCAGTTCTTCGTGTGGTAAATAAAACCCTCTTTTTACCATCTTTTTGATCCTATAGATTCATCCTTTTTACCAAAAGTGGTTTCTGTGACTTCAAACTTGGATCTGTCTAGTTCTACATCTCATACTGTGCCAAGCATCTTCACTTATGCATCTAAACTAGTTAGATTCCTCACTTGTACCTATTCCTGGATTCGTACAAATCTGGAACCAAATTCAAACACATAAGTGAATGTCTTCGCATCATGAGGTCAATGTCTTCAAACTGATTTATCTTCAAAATCTTCTGAGAATGTATATGACCTCTCCCCTTCCCTCGCATCTCTAATGCTGTCACAGGTACATGTCCATGGGAGAATCCCTTGGTTCTCATAGCCTGCATTCGTTTGCAGAATTCTTACAGCATCACATTAACTCTCCCGAAGCCAGTTCCTGTCTGACCAGCAAGCGGAAGCCTTTGAGGCCTTTGACAGTGTTGAAGCCTTTCAGTCTAAACTTCATGGCTACAGAGAAATCAGCAAGGAAGGGTGGCAGACAGCGTCGTGGGGGAACATCAAGAGATTTGCCTGATGACCTCTCAGAGCTGTACAAGACAGATCCAGAAGAGGATTACAATCAGCGCAAGACACAAATCCAATGGATTCGAAGATATTGGGCCGAACAATGGTTTAAATACAAGTTCGTGATCCAGGAGTATGCTGAGAAGAATGCCATCAAGAGTCCTTGGGGTGATATTCTCTTTCAAAGCCTTCCACCCAAGAACAGAGCTGAAGCTATTGCCCAGGGTTTCTATCCATGTATGGTCCGTGGACCACAGCCTGACAATGCCGACCAATCATCACTGCTCTGGTGTCGTGACGATAATCTCTTCAAGCGCAACTTCCAGCACGCAAAGGCATCGGCCAAGGAAAATAGGAAGTCATTGGGGCTAGACTTCAACCCTGGTCCTTCTGCTCCCTGGGCCGACGGCAAACGCGATGTTGAACCCAATATCATCGGACCCTTCTACAACCTTGATGGCCTCATCACTCACATTTCCGTTCAAGGTGCCAAAGTGGATCATTCTGATGATGATGCTGACACTGATGAAGCCCCTGCTCCTACTCCAAAGCCACAGAAGCAAAAGAAGGCTAAAGCTTCAAAATCAGCTGCTGCTCCAAAAGCTTCACTTGTGAGGCCTCTGGCCACCGCACCACTCCTCCAGTGTTGCTCTGACTCCTGCTGCCATTTTATGAAACGAAAATGAAGCAATTGATCTGTCAAGTGACGACGATCTTACCAATGACGCTCTTGAGATGCTGATTAAGAGCAATCAGCGGGCTGAAATCTTCAATGATCTTCCCCTCTTCGATGTTGAGATTCTGAACAAGTTCATTGATGACTGGTTTGAAAATCCAGAACTCAGTTTTGACGATCTACAACTTCCAATTGGCCTCAGCGTCTCCTTCCAAGGCGCAATTGCTTCTGAGTTAGCTCTTGCTCAGAAAAGTGTTGAGCTGAAGCACAAGATAGATTTTGAAAAAGCTCAGTTCAAGAAGCATATGGACAAGCTCAGTGTGAAGGATGTGCAGAACTTCAAGATCATGCTACATGAGCTCAGGCAAGCCTTTCGCACGAAACGTGATGAAGCCCAAGGATCTCGTGAGCGCATGAAGCTTTCAGCTGCCAAATGTGTGCAAGCCTACAATGAAGCTGAAAAGCGCAAGGCTCTTGGGCGTCCTAGCATCGACCCCGGGATGGCTACCAAGAAGAAGAAGCCATCGGTTGACCAATCTGAACATTCAAGGCGGGAAGAGCCTCGCATTGTCTTCCCAAGCAGCATGTCCGGCTCGAAGCCAAAGGTCAAGTCAACCGCTTCAGAACTGAAGAAGACGAGGGCTGCCGAGGCTGAAGCCAGAAAAAGGAAAAATCCTGAAGCCTCTGATGACGCACCCTCCAAGAAGAAACGCAAAACCAAGAAAGATCGGGCTGCTCCCACAGAGCCCCTTGTTGTCGAGCCAATCTCGGTTGCTCGTCCTGACTCTTCTCACCAAGAATGACGCATGATAGTTCATGAGCCTGCTTCCACAGAGGTTCCTGAAGTTGAAGATATTCCAGCTGTTGACCCCACCGCAGCTGAAGACATTGGTCACCATGGCAATGTTGAAGATGATGTAGTTCTCCCTCAGATTGAGCACCCAACGGTATCATCGCCTGTTCTAATGAACAGTGAGCTTATCAGCATTGGTCGTCCTCTGACGCCAATTGCTCAGGATGCATCATGGGCTGATCACCCACAACAACAAGACACCCTGAGTACTCCCCAACAACAAGTCACCCCACCAGTGCAAGATGACGATGACTTTGAGGCCCAGCCAACTCCATCTCCACAGGCGTCGCCAGCATTACGCAGGCTTCGCAAAGGACCAAGGCCCCAAGTCACTCTTCCGAGTGTTCCAGAAGGAGAAGTGCACCACCAATTTGTTGCACGCCAGGTGTTCCCAGAAGCCACTCCAACTATGAATGTCTCCGAGTCTAAAGCTAATGTTGCTAAAGACAATACGACTGCATCAGTAGAAGAAAAGCAAGCAGAAGAGCGTGTCGCTACTCCCCCCATCACTGAAGAAGTTGTTCCAGATGTGAACATGTCTATACCCATCCCTCCAACTCCTCAAGTGGAGACTGAGAATCCTGAGGCTGCCACCACCAACACCAGTGAAGCCAATGACGTGGTCATGACTGAAGAAAATGTGGAGCCTGCATTGAACATCGTGCCAGAAACCAATGAAGCCAATGAAGCACCTGCAACAGATGTGCAGCCTGACGCCTCTGCTAATGCCACTGCTCCTATTCTGCCACCAAGGCCGCATACTATCGAGCAAGCATACAACTATGGGCAGCTTATCACTATCAAATGGCCTCTTCTGGTTCCTCCGCCTGCTGCTGGTCCTCAATTTGACTATCACGTCGAGCACATGCCTCAGGTTCAGAAGCCACTGCCAAGACTGCCTAGGTTTCCAGGTACGGCATCTGCACCAGGATCATTCAATGTCAATGGTTTCAAAGTGCACAACACCTTCTTTGATAGCGCCAAGAACCCCTACTCTAAGGCAAGAATATCATCTGATCGGTTCTGGAGCTATCAGCAGCGCAGTTATTACTCATGCATTTTATACAATCAAGGTCGCATTTTCCCACATATGCATCTTGACACTGAAGCCATAACTGATCTGCCCTGTTTGGAAGAAGAGCTGGATTGCTTCAGAGACTCTGGCTTATTGCAATTCGTCACTTACAAGGAGCACTGGAATGAAGAATTGTTGTTCCAATTCTATGCCACTCTTCATATTCGTGGCTACAACAGGGATCCGAAGACTTGGGTCCTTGAGTGGATGACAGGCAATGTCCATCATGAAGCCAAAGCCTTTGATGTCATTGAGCTCACTGGCCTGCCCACTCCAGGTGATCTTTATGAACCTGGTTGTCAGCTTCACAGTGCTGCTTTGAAAAGCATTTTTCACAAGCCTGAGCCCAACATGAGCCAGATGCTTAGCATGATGAAGCCCTTGCCTCCAGATGCTGAATATCCTAAGGAGTTCTTTGTTGAAGACCTTGAGTATCTGCCACGTACTATCTATCACATTATAAGGCAAACTCTCTGGCCCATCAAAGGACATTCTCCACATGCAAAGCTTGAAGGTGCAATGAAGACTTTGGTCTTCCATATTCTTCATGGCAAAAGCTTCAATGCTCAAGACTTCTTTATCCGCCAACTTGCTACATCAGCCTCTGATCTCTTTGGTTTGAAGTTTTACGCTCCATGGATCATGCGTCTGATCAAACTACACTCAGCTGTCAACTATCAGCCCTCTGCTCGCAATAATCTGATTTTTCTACCTGAGGTTGATATGTCAGTTGAAGCCATCTATCCAGAGCCTGCCAAGGAGCCTCTTTGTCTTCAAAATGCTGATAATCAAAGCTTCTCACAAAACATTGAAGGAGTCCAAGCAGTCACTCGTGTTTATCCCCTGGCTGGTACTACGCGTGCACCTCACCGTGCCCTCACTGAAGCCACCGAAAGCACCATTGCACAACGGCCTAAGAAGCGATCTCGTGTTCTCAATGACCGAGAGCTTCTTGTTGCCCTTCATCAAAAACAGGATAAGCATCATGACTGGCTGAAGCGTCAAATGAAAAGCCTCTTGGTGGACGTAAACAGTATTCACAACCTTGCCACCAAGAATGCCTTTGTCGCCCATGAAACTTGTCGACGTACATGGAAAGGGCTGACATTTATGTATTCTGAAGATGATCTTCAAGACGATGGCTTCTCTGAACATTTCAAGTTTGACACAACACCTCCAAGAAGGACTGTGCTGCGGCGCACTCCGTCTCTTGAAGACTCTGAGTTCTCCTCTTCTGCTACAACAGTGAATGCCCGTGTCATCGATGATGAAGACGATGCTACTTCACCACCTTCAGCGCGAATCAAAACTGCATCAAGTTCATCTGCTCCGCCAAACAACACTGACGACCCTGATGCTTCTCCTACTCCTTCTGGGAACGCGTAGAGACTCTATGTCTTCAAACCTTTTTGGTCCTTACTGACAAAAGGGGGAGAAGCATATGAGTTGATAGTCTTCAAGCGGGTCCATATGGGCGGTTACTTTATATTTTGCCTAGTGTTTACAACTCCCGCTTTTTGATACATTTGGTGCTTTGAGTTGTAAGACGTAAACTTGATGGTCGTCTGCTACATTTTCTGCTATTCTGTGATGCGATGATAAATTCCGCATGTGCGATGATAACTTCCGCACTTAGGTCATCTTGCAGACGTCCATTTTTCATTATGCATGTCACTATCTTCGTTATATCAAATCATGCATGATGAATTGTCGTCATAAGTTGAAGAGGATCTCCACAAGTACAACCTGCCATGTGCATTTGCATTCCAAAAGCAAATTACTCATATGCACATCTTCAGGGGGAGCCTTTTGCTACTTATGAAGACAATACCCTATCCTTTACAATTTCACATATTTTATCCCCGTTGAAAACTTCAACCAGTTTGTCATCAATCACCAAAAAGGGGGAGATTGTAAGTGCATCTAGTGCCACCCCTAGCTGGTTTTGGAGTATTGACGACAAACCTGGTTGAGGGACTAATGTGTTTGTGAGAATTGCAGGATAACACAGGTAGTAGTCCCTCATTGATTCGGTTTACCTACCGGAGATGACCCCTAAAAATGTATGAAGACATTGACGACAATAGTGGTATATGAAGATATTCAGATTGAAGACTATGACATGAGAAAACATTGAGTGAAGACTATGGAGCGCGAAGACTTAGTCGTTTTGTTGTTTCCTTTTCTTCTTTGTTCAGTCATAGGAACCACCGTACTGTTAAGTGGGGTCCAAGTGAACAAAGTCAGAGTAACTGAAGTGATACTCAACCAAAATCCTATGTCTTTGGGCGAAGACAATGAGAGCAAATCTTATCCAGAGCTGGATGAGTCAGCTTTGCTTGTAGCCCAAGTAAAGTTGCCGTGTGTGTTTGAAATTTGACCGTTGGAACACGTGTCAGTTCCTTATTGACCCAGGGTCATTTCGGACAAATCAGGTCGGGTTGACTAGTGGCTATAAATAGCCCACCCCCTACACCATAAATTGGTGGCTGCTCGGAGTTAGTACACGGCTTTTGTCGTTTGAGAGCAACCCACCTCCGAAGCTTTTGAGAGAGAGAAATCCTTGCGAGGACAAAGCCCAAACACCCAGAGCCAAAGAGTGTTAGGCATCACTGAAGTCTTTCTGTCTGCGTGACTTGAAGACTTATTACACTTGAGGACTGTGAATCCTCTAGCCGGGTAGGCGTCGCGTTCTGAGCATCCAAGAGTCATTGTGGATCACCGGTGGACGAAGTCTGTGAAGGTTTGGAAGTCTACCTTGAAGACTTACCAGAGTAATTGGGCGAGGACTGTGTGTCCTTAGCTCAAGGGGAATAAGGTGAAGACGTGGTCTTCTGAGTTGAATCTCAGCCTCCCTAACCAGACGTATAGTTGTCACAGCAACTGGAACTAGTCCAACAAATCTTGTGTCCTCATCAAGTGACTGGTTCTATCCTCTCCCTCTCATTACTTACAGTTTGTCTTCGTGAAGTCATTGCCTAATTGCCGTACCTGTTTGACTTCATTGCTTGACTACTATTGTTGTTTGGCTTCATACTATCTTCCATCCTGATCTTTACTACCTAGCTGCTATTAGTCTTCATGATTTCACTTCATTACATACTTTACTATGGCTTGCTTAGTGTAGTCTACCTTCCGCTGCATTTCAATAGGTTCCTTTCTATTGTTTGTCTTCAAAACTTTTGAAGACTTTCATAAAAATCGCCTATTCACCCCCCCCCTCTAGTCGATAACTAGCACTTTCACTTCTATAACTAGAGATTGGTTTGAGGAGCCTATGGAGAATAAAGTGGATGTTTTCTTTTAAAAAAAGAACACCTCACTAGTGTGTGGATCTGCTAGAAGGATTTGGTGTCGCAGGGTGTCAAATTTAGAAGTGTACTCATCTATCGAGCTAGTCTGGTTAAGTAGTAGCAACAGGCGCATGTGGAATTTGTGCTTGTTCTTCCCCCACTTCTCCTGAACTGCAGTGCGCAGGTCGTGCCAATGCATAAACTGCCGGCGTTTCAGGGCCATTTTTAGCCACCACGCCGCGTTCCCAACACAGTTGAGAGTGGAAACTTTAATTTCATTGGCTCAGACACCCCATAAATCTCGAAATACGGTTCACAATTGTCCAACCACACTTGGTAATCTTCCCCATCGAATTTAGGAAAATCCATTTCAGGTGTACTGCCCAAGTGTGGTCGAGGGGTAGGATGCAAAAATCGTCGCTTCACAAAAGGACTCCCGAACGGCGAACGGGGCAAAGGAGGGCATACCGTTGGCCGGAGGCAGATTTGGGGAACGGGGATCCCCCAAAACCGGCCCTCGTTGCTGGTGATGCCCGCTTTGCCCACTGGGCCGCTCCCCGCCATGCGCGTGCACCACCACAGTCGGAGGCGTCGTGGTCGCGCTGGTTGGTCCTTGGGGGCGCGTCGGTGGTGACTCGAGCGCCTCCAGTCGCGTCGATGCATCCTCGGTGTGTAGTTGAAGAAGCACCGCGGATTCGGAGAGGCTCTTCGTCGTGGAATCCATTGCCTTCATCCACGCGGTCATGCTCTTCAGCTGTTCAACGATGTCGTTGAGCTTGGCATTTGTATCCGTGTTCTGCTGCTCCACGGTCCCCATCGCCGCGGAGATTTGCTGCTCGACCACCGAAGGGCCGCGCTTCTTTGGTGCCAGATCCGACACCCGATCGACCAACTAGATCGGCGGTTCCTGCCGAGCGATGGGAATTATAGCGGGGAACGAATCCGCGGCCGACCGCACTGCGGACTGATGGATCACGCGTCACTGAGATGGATCGAACGACTCCTGATACCAATTGTTATGCACCTGGTTACACCAATTCGATTACAGAAGGAGGAAGGGAGGAGGAATCTGGGTACACGATAGGGGAGGAGAATGAAAGGGGGAAAGGTGTTTCCTTCTGCTAGTCGACGACCCTCTCTGTCTCCACTTCCTTCCTTTTATCTTCAGCTGCTGTGGCACTCCTCTGTCTCTCTCCAGCCCTCCAGGCTCCAGCACGCGGGAGCGACGAGAGGCCTTGCGCCTCCTCCCTGGGTTGGGTCGTTGCATAACACTCCACCTCTTCAAATTCGTCAGGAACCTCCTCATCGGCCTCTTCTTCAACATCTCCGTCGTACGATGGATACTGAAAGGCCGTTTTTCATAGGCATGTGTCAAAAAGAGTAACGAGAAATTCATGTTTTTAATACCCACAAATATTATGTTTAATTCGCAAAAAAAAATGACTAGAAAACTATAGCCTTTTTTTTCACAGGAGGTTGCAAGAAAAATACTCCCTCTGTAAAGAAATATAGAGCATTTAGATCACTGCTTTAGTGATCTAAACACACTTATATTATATTTATTTTTTTATGGAGGGAGTACTAGCGAGCGGGGAGGATGAGAAGCACTACTCTGTCTCGCTACGCTACCTAGAACCAACCTACTTAGCACTACACTAGCTCTCCTTCGCTGCTCAGTCACACCTAATGACTACGCTACCTAGAACCAACCTAAACGATGAGGAGCCTGAGCCTGAGTACTAACCAGGCAGTAGCAGAGCATATATATAATCCATCTCTCCCAGTCACTGGTAGAATCAAGCAACGTTCACCACAAAGCACAAAACAACAGGCATGGCCAAGATGATGACCATGATCATGCTTTTCTTAGTCTCCTCCCTCCTCTCCCACTCATCCGAGTCGTCCCAGTCCCACCTACAGATCACCTTCAACGTCCACAAGCAAAAGTTCTCCGAGTTGGACCAAGCCATGCAAATGGTTTTGCCGCTTCGTCAGCCGCCTCAGCGGAGGCTAGTTGGGGCGGACGCTGCCCTGAAGGAGAGCTTGCTCTCCTTGATGCAAGCAATCGCGCACCGCATGGAGACTCCCCACGGCCTCCCAAGCATCGACGAAGGGGCCAAGCCACATCCATCGAGCTGGATGAACATGAAGACCGACGACGAGGAGGCCCACCCGGCGACTCCCACTGCGGCGCCATGATGGCGCAACATGACGATTTACATTTCCGTAACTCCTGCCCTGTTCCCTGTTGTCCCAGGGCGCCGTAGTATTTGTGTTCGTTTGAGTCAGTTGATGTGCCGTTCTTTTCTCTTACGTATTTCGCAAAAATAACAAACATGTAGTATTTATTGTGTTCATCTGAGTCAGTTGATGTCAAGCCGTCCTTTTCTCTTACGTATTTCATCGTGTGCTTTTCTCTTAGTCTCTCTGTAAAGAAATGAGATCCTTTAGATCATTCATGATCTAAAGGATCTTATATTTCTTTACAGAGAGGGAGTATTTATGACGTTATGCATCATACAAAGTTAGCAACCTCATTCAAAACCCACACAAAAACATAAGGTTCAATGGACAGAAACACATGAAACGGTCATATAAATTCAATGGTCTCAAATATAGCCCCCTAGCGTTTCAGGGAGAAAAAAAAAGAAAGACAAATATCGCTAAATGGGACACAAACTTGGTATTGGTTAACCCAAATTCTCCCTCCGCTCCTAAATACAAGTCTTTCTAGAGATTCCAAAAGAGACTACATACGAAGGAAAATGAATGTAGTCCCTATTGAAATCTCTAGAAATACTTATATTTAGGAATGGAGGGAGTACAATTCAAGGTCCTCTAGCAGTTCAGGGACCATACTTAAAGTAACAACTAACAACACAGCATGATTATTCACAAACTTCAACTGTCCAAAAGACCAAAGCCAAGAAAATAGTATTTCTGATTTCTGACAGCGAGAGTCCACCTTCCACAAAGTATCGTGTAGATGCTAGATAACATAAGTAGATAGATAACTGATAACCAGAATCAAACATATTAAGAATAGTATTCTTCTTACACTACAAAAAAATACACTTCCGTAACGATACGTGTTTGTCACAGTAGTTCGCTTTTTTGTCATGCATGTACATTCATGACAAATTTATGACAGAATCAAGATAGTCATACCTGTGCTGTCGTAGAAGTGTTCCATGACATTACAAAATTATCATCACGGAAGTGTCCACTTCCATGACGATAAATCGCGCGTCACAGAAGTGCTTTTGTCAAGGGTGACCGACACGTGGAATCCACCGTAACGGAATGCCGTTAAGCTATAGGGTTGGGTTTTGGATCCGATAACCCGTTAACAGCCCCGACCAATGGGAAATTTCCACGTGTAAAATTCTTATTGGCCGGACCAAACACGTGTCAGCTCATCAGTGGGTCAGATAGGCGCCTATGATACGTCGACATGTGGCACGGCCCAACAGAGGCCCATTCCTGTGAAAAGGCCAGCCCGTTTGACTTGGTCAAAAGCTAGCTGGCCGGCCCATGGAAAGCCTGTTAACGGCCTGTTCGAATATAGCCCATTTACAGCCCGCTAACCCAAGGCCCGTTACGCCCTATCCGAATTAGGCCCAGTAGCGTTATCTGGGCCATCCAATATGATTCCAGCCCGTTTTCACTTCTGGCCAATGTATGGCCCATGACTTCTTTCGGCCCATATGAGGCCCTATGTAACTCTTGGCCTACTAACGGCCCATGGTGAAACTGGCCCGTAATGAACAGTGTATCACTTTACACCCATTAACGGCCCATGGTGAAACTGGCCCGTAATGAACAGTGTATCACTTTATACCCATTAACGGCCCGTTATTCTGTTGGGCCGTTTCCAGCCCATGTTATCTTTCGGCCTTCTCAGAGCCCATTTATTCTTGGGTTCATTTCCGGCATTCGTTTACTTACGGCCCGTTATTGTCATTTTCTGCTTGTGGGCCAAATTCAGCCCATGGTTACAGTCGGCCCGTTTGTGGTCCGTTAATACGTTGGGCCGATTTCATAGCGTCATCAAATACGGCCTATTAACGATGGCCCGTTATGGTCGGCCCATGAACGGAAGATTCCAACTCTAGCCTGTTTACGGCCATAATGTGGTCTGTTTGGCCCATGTTTGGCCAATCGATTATACGGCCCGTATAAGGCCCATTCATAATACGGCCCGCAGACGACCCATTGTTTCTACGGCCCGTAGAAGGCCCATTGTTTCCACGGCCCGTAGAAGGCCCACTGTTTCTACGGCCAGTAGGAGGCCAGTGTCACTACAGTAAATATTAGCCCATGGTTATTGTGGCCTAGTTTTAAAAAATAGGTTATTGCAGCCACTAGCTAACCGCGGAAAAAGAACTGCAGTGACTACAAGCAAACAAATAAACAAGACAACAAGGAAATAAATAAGCAAGCAACTAACGCTAGGCTATCACGACTATTACACATATTACATCCACTGGGCATCAAAATTTGCCACCAGTACAAATATAGGGAACAAAGCAGCATATCATATACACTGGTTGTCAAAGTTGGCGACCAGCAGAAATAAATGCCGCAGCAAAACAAATCCAGAACTGAAACCACTTCAGAAGATCTCAAGAAACAATATCCTGGGTACCCATAATGCTGGCAAGATGCTTAGCAAGCTTATTAACTCTCTCTTGTTTGGCGCTTAAATCCTCCAGCGCTTGCTGTTGCACCAGAAAATATGCATCTGAATTCTGCAGGGACTTCCTCAGTCCTTCAGCTTCCTGTCGCAGCACATCTGATCAATGTCTTTCAACTTGAAGTTGAGACTCAAGAAGACGAACTGATTCAGGCAGTGAGTTCGAAGAGCTTGTGCCAGCAGTAGTGGCCAGTAACTCGAACACTACATCAAGACAGGACTTTTGGGTTCCCTCACTGTCGTCAAGATAGTTTTTATCAGCTTTCTTGGAGACCAACAGGGATGTCTCACTATCTTGAACCTTATCTGCATTACTTCCTTTACCATTAGATAACGCGGTACTGTTCTCCAATATTTTGTCCGCATTCTAAAAGAGAAACAAGAAGACACATCACATGTTTACCATGTTGTATATGAAACTCATTTTGGTAAATGAGTTCAGTAGTAAAGTGGACAGGATAACAGCATGAAACAAACATATATCTATGTACCATGGTCACTTTATGGTCTATATCATTCTAGTTTTTTTTGCCAAATCAAGATAGAGACACAGTTCAAATAATATTTGTTCAAGACAAAGCAGAATAGACCGAATATAAGTGTGGGTAACTATAGAGCAATAACAACACTTGCAATGTGCATGACATGAGAACATAACTGTTTATTCAATTGAAACTAAAATCAACATAGAGCAGGTTACAACAGCAAACCGGTTAAAGAAACAGATTTAAAACATACCTGTTGCGCCATTGGAGTTTCAATTCCATCCTTCAAATTTGAAAATAGTTGGTATGAGTAAATACAGTCATGCAATAGCAAAGGAGTATGAACCATAGCTACAGAACCTGACCTGAGAACAAATCTTCTTCTCCTTTAAGCGTTGAGTTGGGATTCGGAGTGGTGGTCCTCGGGCTTTGGGCACTGCAGTTCCCTTACTAACTGCTCGTGTTTGGGTGCTCTGTGGTGGAGATGATGCTGTGTCAACTAGAACTGGGTTACTATCTGCCGGGGTTGGGGTTAGAAGGGGTGTAGCTGGTTCTCTATCCAACTGGGTAGGGGTACAATCTGCGAGAGTCTGGGTTATGTGCGGTGGATCTGGTCCTTGGGCAAGTACAACCATGGTTCTATCTGCATCAACTGGTAGCACTATCTTTTCTAAAGACCGTGTTGTTACTCCCTTAGATACTGCCATCATGCTCTCCAATTCAAATGGCTGATAAACAAGAAAAGTAATTGAAAGTATAGACATTGTATGATAGACAGGTGCAATGGATAGTGGGGAATAAAAGAGGGCATGAAATAATTCATATTTATGTTGTCTAACCAAACAGGATAGCATGACACAATTTCACATATATGATGGCTAACTAAACAGGATAGCATGACACAATTTCACATTATGATGGCTAACTAAAAAGATGGAAAGACATAGTTCAAAATACGAGACTATGTAAACAGGATGACATGACATAACTATATAATGTGTTTATTAAATAGGTTGGCTTGCCATAATTCACATACATTCACGGATAGAATGCCATAATTCAAAATATGATGACTGTAAACACTAAACAGGATGAGATGATATAACTATATGATGTCTTTATTAAATGGGTTGCATGCCATAATTCAGATAGATGATGTGTATGTACTATGTAAACATGATGACATGATATAATTCAAATATATGATTTATATAGTAAGCAAGTAAGCAGATGGCAATCCATATATGATGTAAAAACTAAGCAATGTAAGACAACATGCATGACATGGGTAATATAACCCTGCCAAGTTTGAGCATAGACCTCAGGGGGAAAATAGGACTGGTCATCAGTCTCTGAATCCTCCTCTGAGGAGCTCTCTGTAACCAGCAAGATGTCTGCTTCAGCAGGTAGCATTGTCTGCTCTGAATACCTTGTTTTCACTCCAGATACTTCCATCACCGCTTCAAATGGCTGATGCACAGGAAGAGTAGTTGAATATACAAACGTTGTCGACAAATGGAACACGTAATACAAAAAAAATGATAGCACGATATAATTCACATACATGATGATTGGCTAAACAGCATGACATTGCATAATTCACATATATAACGCCTTTGCAACAAGATAGCATTGTATAATTCACATATATAATGTCTTGCAACAAGATGGCAATGCATAATTCACATATATGGTAATTAGACACTGAACAGGTGGCATTCACACAAAGCATGTCTAAACTAATCAAATGACATAGCAATGCGAGACACCATATGCACGATATGAGCAACATAACCCTGCCAAGTTAGAGCATACACCTCGGGGGGGAATAGGACTGGTCATTTGTCTCTGAATCCTCCTCTGAGGAGATATCTGTAACCAGCGCGATATGCACTTCGTCAGATAGCATAGTCTGCTCTGAAGACCTTGTTTTCACTCCAGAATTTGCCATCACCGTGTCAAATGGCTGATGCACACGAAGAGCGGTTGAATGTAATAACATTTTTAACAAATGTAATATGTAACCAAAAAAAGGATGGTCTGATATAATTTACATATAAGATGACTGGCTAAGCAGGATGGCATTGCAAAATTCACATATATGATGCCTGGCTAAACAAGATGGCGTTGCATAATTCACATAAACGATGAATAAACTAAACAGATGGCATTCGCACAAAGGATGTCTAAACTAAGCAGATGACATATTTGACGTATAAAGTAAGCAATGCAAGACACCATATGCATGATATAACGAACATCAGCATGCCAAGTTAGAGCAAAGACCTCAGGGGGTAAATATGAGTTGTCTTCCCCTTCTGAATCCCCCTCATAACAGATATCTTCCTCTCGATTACAATCTGAAATGCGTGGAGGGGGGGCTGCCTTTGCGCCTACCATGGAGCGACGTCTGCATGAAATTTTATTGCCACGCAAGGCTCGTCTCTTTTGCTCTACATGTTTAGTTCCATTGTTTACAATAACTGTCATGCATAGGAATAAAACATAGTGAGATTATGTAAGGAGTGCATGCAGAAATCCAGAGTGATGGTAGCATCCTGTGGATAGACCCAAAACCAATAATAGCAGGCAGATAATGGCTTCAGTTAAAAAATACAGATAATGGCTTCTTTACTGTTTGTTTCCCACCCAGCATGAAACTCATAGTAGACACCGGAGATTAACCAGATAGTAGATAGATACTATTGATAGCGGCCTCGATATGTACCCCGCAACCATTTAAAAACTCAAGTTTGACCATTAGTTTGGAGCTGACTCAGAGTCTAATCGGTGAACAGGATGATAAAGTAGCATGTAATATTAAGCGATGCATAACGTAAGCAGACGCGAAAGAGTGAGACCTCTCTTGCGGACCCGTGTAGTCCTCGAGGTCATCTGCTCGGTTGATGATGGTAGTGCAGTTTTCATGGCTGCCAGCGGCGGGGAAGAAGATCTGAGGCGGCGAAAGACAGTCTGGAGGCCGGATCCCTGCTGTGCTGGACCCTTCTGTCGTTGGAGCAGCTGAGCTGGGGTGGACGACGGCGCAGCAGGAGCGGGACAAACCACGCAAGGTTTTCTTTGACAACTATCTATAAGAGAAGTAATTCTGTAAGGGCTCGTTTGAATTAGAGGATTCCAACAATGCAGGGATAGGAAATAGACAGGAATAGGATAGGAATGCACGTGCAAAACAGAGAATTTAAAAACACAGGATTTCTGCCAATCTGGGTGTTTGATTCACAACAATTGGAAGATCACAGGATGCAAAGAAGCATGGTGACATTAAGTCAAACCACCAGAAAATGTACGGTTATAATGCTATTATGCTACTATCTCTTAGTCATGTGCTTCATGAATAGGAATTTGAAAAGGAGGACAAGTGAAAATTAAAATTCCTACGTTTTTTCTTTCAAGGAGATACTAAAGGAACAAATCCGTGTGCTCAGTGGACAATATATATAACATGTAGAGTAAAAAAGAGATGCAACAAGTGTAGAACCTCTTTGGCGAAGCCATGTCGATCTCAGTGTGATTGGGTTGGGCGGTGAGGATGCTCCAGCTGACTTGGCTGTCGGAGGAGGGGAAGAAGAGCTTAGGCTTCTGGAGATGGAACCCGAGGTACTGCTCCGCTGTGATGGAGGGTTTTGTCGTTAGAGCAGCTCCGGTGAGTTGTACGACGCCGAGGCTGAAGCAGGACAAGAGAGACAACGAACAACGTTAACCTGAGTGTAATTCTAATAGCATCTCCAATACATGACGTAAAATACATAACCACAAAGTGCTAGATGTAAAATACATCAGCCGCTCATCTCTGAACTTAACTGTAGAAACTGAATTTAACTGTCGAAACTGAACTTAACTGTCGAAACTGAATTTTGCTGTCGAAACTGAATTTTGCTGTCGAAACTGAATGCACTAGCAAGGTGAGGCTACACGTCGGTCGACTGACTTTTTCATCTCTGTTCAGTTGATTTTGCAGCCGTTGGATACGAAATCAAGGGCTTGCGGTTCATCTTCAACCTCCACCCCCCTGAGCCGGCCAAACAGCAGCCCCCGCCGCCCGCGGCCGGCGGTGCGCCGCCCCGCCCGCCCTGAAAACACTCCCCACCGCCGGTCCGCGGCTGCCCCGGCCATCCCTCTAGGCCCCCCATGCCGAGCTTTTTCTCCGGCGATCCCCACACCACCGCCCCGCCAATGCCCCGCCACCGCCGGCGACCACCGCCCCCATCCTGAACCCTAAGATAG
>NC_057804.1:20506973-20537928 GCF_018294505.1 Triticum aestivum | reverse complement strand
AAAATCGACTGACCCAAAAGTCGACAAATCGACTGAAGTGTAGCTAAATCGGAGCACCATCGCAAGCAAGAGCAAGAGCGAGAGCAGCAGCGCGAGCAAGAGCAATAGCAAGAGCAGACCAGGCAGGGGACCGAGAGCAAGAGCAGAGCAGCAGCGCGAGCGAGAGCTAAAGCAGCAGCAGGTCCTACTGATGTGGACGTCGCCGCCGAGGCAGCGACGCCGTGGAGGAAGTGGCCGGCGACGCCGCCGTGGATGGAGTCGCGCCGTGTCGGCTCGGGACCGAGCGCCGGCAGCACCGTGAGATCGAATCAAGAAGAAAATGCGGCGATTAGTGTACAACCTCTTTGGTAGCGCCGATTAGGCCGTTGCTTCATCCGAGGAAACGGTGATGATGATGCTCTTCCGGTGGTGCAGGTGAAGACAGCTGTGTGTAATTGGAGGTGGCGCGAAAGACATGGGGAACGTCGGGGCAGCTCCTTGGAGGTGGAGGACGGGGTGGCTGAGCCGGTGGGACGATGAGATCGATGACGGATCCTCATCCGGTACGGTGGATGAGGGACGTCGAGGTGTTGCTGTGGACGACGTCGTCGGGGAAGAGGCTCCGGCTGGGTGGCGGACGGAGCAGGGTGTGGGGTTTCGTCGCGAGTTTTCGCGGCCTCGGTGTACGAATGGGTGGGCGGATGGGATGGCAGTGGGGAACCATGGCTTAGAGACACGCTTGTCCGAAATGTGGGGTAAGTTATGAAAGTGCCCCCACCGATTTGAGGCGGTTCTTTCGGTTCAGGGGTACCACGGGCATTTCACGTGTCGGGATTTCACAGGAGGTGGGAGTTTTCGCGCGCGTTGTAATTTCGGAATAGCAAGGCGCGGGTTGAGATGGAGGGAGTTGTCGGAGCACAACGAGACAAAGATATATCTTAAAATATTTCGGGCTAACAAGGCGCGGGTTGAAATTTCCGGACAAGCCTAACATGTACTGTCCCAAATCAATGCGCCCTACAAATGTCATTCAAAACTTTGAATTCATGTTATGTTCAATTAAAATATTTTACTACATGTATAATGCATGCAACCTACTACTCAAATGAACATTTTAGTGCATTCCAAACGTGTATACTACCGCTTCAATATGAACTCAATTTGAATTCGTTTCTCTATTTGAATAAGATCTACAGTAATGATTGTTGTGAAGTCAAAGCATTTGAATTCGTTTCTCTGTTTTAATAAGATCTACAATCATCATTATTGTCAAGTTAAACCATCGTTTGTGTATTATCTTCACAGTACACCACATGATTAGTCTCGAGTTACATATGAACTATGTGTACTCCTATATGAACTCGAACTAGATTTTTTGAATCCACTTTATTTTGATTTCAAATCACATTACATTTCTAGCTCTAGCTAGATCTTCATAATCTAAACCATGTCTCATATGTATAATGTGTTTATCGCATTATGTATGGTGCCCCGCCCCCTACGCCTACAAGTATTTAGATGTGAGTTCCAAACACCACACATTACCACAAATTCAAATAAAATGTGAGAATGTTCGATATATAGTATTGTTTAGATTGTTCGATATTTAGTTGTAAGCTGTGAACGCCACACATTATCACAAATTCAAATAAAATGTGAGATTGTTTGGATTGTTTAGCATTTAGCTGTGAGTTGCAAACGCCATGCATTATCACATTATGGTATAACATGTGCACATCACGTGTATCACCGCTATATTCATGCATGCAATGTTTAAAACACTATGATCTCCTATTCAAATATATGAATCCGCTTTCATATCAAATTATGATCTTTGTTAGTCTCTTACACCCACACAATCCTCTAAATTTTGTAGCTACCACTAACTTTCTCTCGTGCATGCACATGCCCTCCTCGCCCTCCCCCACCCTCGGCATTCTATCCACCTGGCACATTCATTTTTTTCTTTAGGTCGTTCTCCCAGAGTCTCCACAACCCTATGTCGGGTTATGTATTTCTTCAATAGGTGGTAAATTCTTAACATCTTTAGCTTTAATACCCTTTTCTTTCTAGATTTCTTTGCCTCTTGCATATCTTCAGGACTGAGAAATAAGATACCCCTTTTCTTCGGAGTTGGCTTAGGAGTTGGTTCAGGAAGTGTCCAATCATTATCATTACTCAGTATATTATTCAATAGCAATTCAGCTTGCTCAACAGTTCTTTCCCTGAAAACACAACCAGCACAACTATCCAGGTGGTCTCTAGAAGAATCCGTTAGTCCATTATAAAAGATATCAAGTATTTCATTTTTGTTGAGAGCATGATCAGGCAAAGCATTAGGTAATCGGAGAAGCCTCGCCCAAGCTTGTGGGAGACTCTTTTCTTCAATTTGCACAAAATTATATATTTCCCTTAAGGCAGCTTGTTTCTTATGAGCGGGGAAATATTTAGCAGAGAAGTAATAAATCATATCCTGGGGACTACACACACAACTAGGAGCAAGAGAATTAAACCATGTTTTAGCATCACCCTTTAATGAGAACGGAAATAACTTAAGGATATAGTAGTAACAATTTTTTTCCTCATGGGTGAATAGGGTGGCTATATCATTCAATTTAGTAAGATGTGCCACAACAGTTTCAAATTCATAGCCATAAAAAGGATCAGATTCAACCAAAGCAATTAACTCAGGATCGACAGAGAAATCATAATCCTTATCAGAAATACAGATAGGTGAAGTAGCAAAAGCAGGGTCATATTTCATTCTAGCATTCAAAGACTTTTCTTTCAGCTTAGCTAACAGATTCTTAAGATCATATCTATCTTTGCAAGCAAAAAGGTCTCTAGCAGTTTCTTCATCCATAACACAACCCTCAGGCACATCAGGCAATTCATATCTAGGGGGAGAATCTTCATCATCACTTTCATCAATATTATCTGTTTCAATAATTTCATTATCTCTAACCCTAGCAAGACCTAATGGCACATTATTATCAAGCATAGAAGTAGTTTCATGATAGGCATCATGCATAGCAGAAGTGGCATCATCAATAACATGCGACATATCAGAATCAATAACAGGTGTAGGTGTTGCAAATTTACTCATAACAGAAGGTGAATCAAGTGCAGAGCTAGATGGCAGTTCCTTACCTCCCCTCGTAGTTGAGGGGAAAATCTTGGTTCTTTCATCTTTCAAGTTCCTCATAGTGATCAACAGATATAAATCCCAAGTGACTCAAAGAATAGAGCTATGCTCCCCGGCAACGGCGCCAGAAAATAGTCTTGATAACCTACAAGTGTAGGGGATCGCAACAGTTTTCGAGGGTAGAGTATTCAATCCAAATTTATTGATTCGACAGAAGGGGAGCCAAAGAATATTCTCAAGTATTAGCAGTTGAGTTGTCAATTCAACCAAACCTGAAAGACTTAATATCTGCAGCAAAGTATTTAGTAGCAAAGTAGTATGGAAGTAACGGTAATGGTGGCAAAAGTAACAGTAGCGGTTTTTGTAGCAATCGTAACGGTGGCAACGGAAAAGTAACTAAGCAAAGATCAATATGTGAAAATCTCGTAGGAAATGGATCAATGATGGAGAATTATGTCAGATGTGATTCCTCATGCAACAGTTATAACATAGGGTGACACAGAACTAGCTCCAGTTCATCAATGTAATGTAGGCATGTATTCCGAATATAGTCATACGTGCTTATGGAAAAGAACTTGCATGACATCTTTTTTTCTACCCTCCCGTGGCAGCGGGGTCCTATTGGAAACTAAGGGATATTAAGGCCTCCTTTTAATAGAGTACCGGACCAAAGCATTAACACTTAGTGAATACATGAACTCGTCAAACTACGGTCATCACCGGGAGTGGTCCCGATTATTGTCACTTCGGGGTTGCCGGATCATAACACATGGTAGGTGACTATTGACTTGCAATATAGGATCAAGAACTCACATATATTCATGAAAACATAATAGGTTCAGATCTGAAATCATAGCACTCGGGCCCTAGTGACAAGCATTAAGCATAGCAAAGTCATAGCAATATCAATCTTAGAACATAATGGATACTAGGGATCAAAGCCTAACAGAACTAACTCGATTACATGGTAAATCTCATCCAACCCATCACTGTCCAGCAAGCCTACGATGGGATTACTCATGCACGGCAGAGAGCATCATGAAATTGGTGATGGAGGATGGTTGATGATGACGATGGCGACAGATTCCCCTCTCCGGAGCCCCGAACGGACTCCAGATCAGCCCTCCCGAGGAAGATTAGGGCTTGGCGGCGGCTCTATATCGTAAAATGCGATGAATCCTTCTCTCTCATTTTTTCTCACCAAAAGTGAATATATAGAGTCAGGGTTGAGGTCGGTGGAGTCCCAGGGGGCCCACGAGGCAGGGGCGCGCCCCGAGGGGGGCGCCCTGCACTCTCATGGACAGGGTGTGGGCCCCCTGATGTTGATTCTTTCGCCAATATTTTTTATCATTTCCAAAACGTGTCTCCGTGGATTTTCAGGTCATTCCGAGAACTTCTACTTCTGCACAAAAATAACACCACGGCAGTTCTGTTGAAAACAACGTCAGTCCGGGTTAGTTCCATTCAAATCATGCGAGTTAGAGTCCAAAACAAGGGCAAAAGTGTTTGGAACAGTAGATACGTTGGAGACGTATCAATGCTCAACACAAACACCAAATAACATTCATTTAGGTTCAATTCTATTCCTGAAGGTAGAGGGAGTGTGCGATGGTGATCGTATCAACCTTGTAATTACTTCCAACACACATCGTCACCTCATCCTCAACTAGTCTCTGTTTATTTTGCAACTCCTATTTCGAGTTACTACTCTTAGAAATTGAACCAGTATCAAATACTGAGGGGTTGCTATAAACATTAGTAAAGTACACATCAATAACATGTATACCAAATATACCTTTGTTCACTTTTCCATCATTCTTATCCACCAAGTATCTAGGGCAGTTCAGCTTCCAGTGACCATTTCCTTTGCAGTAGAAGCACTCAGTTTCAGGCTTGGGTCTAGCTTTGGGCTTCTTCATGGGAGTGGCAACTTTCTTGCCATTCTTTTTGAAGTTTCCTTTTCTTTCCCTTGCCCTTTTTCTTTAAACTAGTGGTCTTGTTAACCATCAACACTTGATGCTATTTCTTGATTTCTACCTTCGCTGATTTCAGCATCGCGAAGAGCTTGGGAATCGTTTTCGTCATCCCTTGCATATTATAGTAACTTGGTGATAGTGACTAGAGAACTCTGTCAATCACTATCTTATCTGGAAGATTAACTCCCACTTGATTCAAGCGATTGTAGTACCCAGACATTCTGAGCACATGCTCACTAGCTGAGCTATTCTCCTTCATCTTGTAGGCAAATTACTTGTCAGAGGTCTCATACCTCTTAGCACGGGCATGAGTCTGAAATATCATTTTTAGCTTCTTGGAACATCTCATATGCTCCATGGTGTTCAAAACATTTTTGAAGTCCCGGTTCAAAGCCGTAAAGCATGGTGCACTAAACTATCAAGTAGTCATCATACCGAGCTTGTCAAACATTCATAACATCTGCATTTGCTCCTGCAATAGGTCTGTCACCTAGCGGTGCATCAAGGACATAATTCTTCTGTGCAGCAGAGGATAATCCTAAGATCACGAACCCAGTCCACATCATTGCTACTATCATCTTTCAACTTAGTTTTCTCTAGGAACATATCAGAAATAAAATAGGGGAGCTATACGCGAGCTATTAATCTACAACATAGATATGCAAATACTATTAGGACTAAGTTCATGATAAATTAAGTTCAATTAATCATATTACTTAAGGACTCCCACTTAGATAGACATCCCTCGAGTCATCTAAATGATCACTGATCCAAATTAACTAAACCATGTACGATCATCACGTGAGATGGAGTAGTCTTCAATGGTAAACATCTCTATGTTGATCATATCTACTATATGATTCACGTTCGACCTTTCGGTCTCCAGTGTTCCGGGGCCATGTTTGTACATGCTAGGCTCGTCAAGTTTAACCTGAGTATTCCGCATGTGCAAAACTGTCTTGCACCCGCTGTATGTGAACATAGAGCCTATCACACCCGATCATCACGTGGTGTCTCAGCACGATGAACTGTCGCAAGGGTGCATACTTAGGGAGAACAATTATACCTTGAAATTTTAGTAAGGGATCATCTTATAATGGTACCACCGTACTAAGAAAAATGAGATGCATAAAAGATAAACATCACATGCAATCAAAATATGTGACATGATATGGCCATCATCATTGTGTGCCTTTGATCTCCATCTCCAAAGCACCGTCATGATTTCCATCGTCACCGGCTTGGCACGTTGATCTCCATGGTAGCGTCATTGTCGTCTCGCCAAGTATTGCTTCTACAACTATCGCTAACGCATAGTGATAAAGTAAAGCAATTACATGGCGTTTGCATTTCATACAATAAAGCAACAACCATAAGGCTCCTACAAGTTGCCGATAACTTTTACAAAACATGATCATCTCATACAATAACGTATGTCACATCATGTCTTGACCATATCACATCACAACATGCCCTGCAAAAACAAGTTAGACGTCCTCTACTATGTTGTTGCAAGTTTTATGTGGCTGCTACGGGCTTCTAGTAAGAACCGTTCTTACCTACGCATCAAAACCACAATGGTGATTTATCAAGTTTGCTATTTTAGCCTTCAACAAGGACCGGCTGCAGTAAAATTCGATTCAACTAAAGTTGGAGAAACAGACACCCGCTAGCCACCATTATGCAAAACTAGTTGCATGTCTGTCGGTGGAACCGGTCTCATGAACGTGGTCATATAAGGTTGGTCCGGGCAGCTTCATCCAACAATACCACCAAGTCAAAATAAGACATTGGTGGTAAGCAGTATGATGATCACCACCCACAACTCTTTGTGTTCTACTCGTGCATATCATCTACGCATAGACCTGGCTCGGATGCCACTGTTGGGGAACATAGCATGCAATTTAAAAAAAATCCTACGCTCACGCAAGATCTATCTAGGAGAAGCATAGCAACGAGAGGGGGAGAGTGTGTCCACGTACCCTCGTAGACCGAAAGCGGAAGCGTTAGCTTAATGCGGTAGATGTAGTCGAACGTCTTGTCGATTCAACTGCTCAAGCACCAAACGTATGGCAACTCCGAGTTCTTCACATGTTCAGCTCGATGATGTCCCTCGAACTCTTGATCCAGCAAAGTGTCATGGGAGAGTTCCGTCAGCACGACGGCATGGTGACGGTGCTGGTGAAGTGATCCGCGCAGGGCTTCGCCTAAGCACTACGTGAATATGACCGGAGGCATAAACTATGAAGGGGGGCGCCACACACGGCTAACAATGTGTGTTGTGTGTTCTAGCGGTGCCCCTTCATATATATAGGTTGGAGGGGAGGGGAGGCGGCCAAGGGGGCGCCCCAAGTAGGAGTAATCCTACTTGGGGTCCTCCCAATTCGGCCTCCCCCTGATAACCCACAAGTAGAGGGGATCGCAACAGTTTTTGAGGGTAGAGTATTCAACCCAAATTTATTGATTCGACACAAGGGGAGCCAAAGAATATTCTAAAGTATTAGCAGCTAAGTTGTCAATTCAACCACACCTGGAAACTTAGTATCTGCAGCAAAGTGTTTAGTAGCAAAGTAATATGATAGTGGTAGTAACGGTAACAAAAGAGTAATGTGGGCAATAGTAAATATTTTTGGTATTTCGTAGTGGTTGTAACAATAGCAACGAGAAAGTAAATAAGCGTAAACCAGTATATGGAGAACTCGTAGGCACCAGATCAGTGATGGATAATTATGCTGGATGCGTTTCATCATGTAACAGTCATAACCTAGGGTGACACAGAACTAGCTCCAATTCATCAATGTAATGTAGGCATGTATTCCGAATATAGTCATACGTGCTTATGGAAAAGAACTTGCATGACATCTTTTGTCCTACCCTCCCGTGGCAGCGGGGTCCTATTGGAAACTAAGGGATATTAAGGCCTCCTTTTAATAGAGAATCAGAACAAAGCATTAGCACATAGTGAATACATGAACTCCTCAAACTATGGTCATCACCGGGAATGGTCCCGATTATTGTCACTTCGGGGTTGCCGGATCATAACACATAGTAGGTGACTATAGACTTGCAAGATAGGATCAAGAACTCACATATATTCATGAAAACATAATAGGTTCAGATCTGAAATCATGGCACACGGGCCCTAGTGACAAGCATTAAGCATAGCAAAGTTATAGCAACGTCAATCCCAGAACATAGTGGATACTAGGGATCAGACCCTAACAAAACTAACTCGATTACATGATAAATCTCATCCAACCCATCACCGTCCAGCAAGCCTATGATGGAATTACTCACGCACGGCGGTGAGCATCATGAAATTGGTGATGGAGGATGGTTGATGATGACGACAGCGACGAATCCCCCTCTCCGGAGCCCCGAACGGACTCCAGATCAGCCCTCCCGAGAGGTTTTAGGGCTTGGCGGCGGCTCCGTATCGTAAAACGCGATGATTTCTTCTCTCCTATTTTTTTCTCCCTAAAAGCCAATATATAGAGTTGGAGTTGGCGTCGGAAGGTTTCCAGGGGGCCCACGAGGTAGGGGGCGCGCCCTGGGGGGGCGTGCCCCCCACCCTCATGGACAGGGTGTGGGCCCCCTGGTCTTCATCTTTGGCGAGGATTTTTTATCATTTTTTATAATACATCCCGTGGAGTTTCAGGTCATTCCGAGAACTTTTGTTTTCTGCACATAAAACAACATCATGGCAATTCTGCTGAAAACAGCGTCAGTCTGGGTTAGTTCCATTCAAATCATACAAGTTAGAGTCCAAAACAAGGTCAAAAGTGTTTGGAAAAGTAGATACGATGGCGATGTATCAACTCCCCCAAGCTTAAACCCTTGCTTGTCCTCAAGCAATTCAGTTGACAAACTGAAAGAGAAAGAAAAACTTTTACAAACTCTGTTTGCTCTTGTTGTTGTAAATATGTCAAGCCAGCATTCAAGTTTTCAGCAAAGATCATAACTAACCACATTTGCAATAATTCTCAGGTCTCATAATTACTCATATCAATAGCATAATCAACTAGCAAGTCATAATAATAAATCTCGGATGACAACACTTTCTCAAAACAATGATAATATGATATAACAAGATGGTATCTTGCTAGCCCTTTCTGAGACCGCAAAACATAAATGCAGAGCACCTTTAAAGATCAAGGACTGGCTAGACATTGTAATTCATGGTAAAAGAGATTCAATCATAGTCACACCCAATATAGGTTAATAGTGATGAATGCAAATGACAGTTGTGCTCTCCAGCTAGTGCTTTTTAATAAGAGGGTGATGACTCAACATAAAAGTAAATGGATAGGCCCTTCACAGAGGGAAGCAGGGATTTGTAGAGGTGCCAGAGCTCGGTTTTGAAATAGAGATAAATTATATTTTGAACGGTATACTTTCATTGTCAACGTAGCAACTAAGAGATGGCAATATCTTCCATGTCACACACATTATAGGCGGTTCCCAAACAGAATGGTAAAGTTTATACTCCCCCTCCACGAACAAGCATCAATCCATGGCTTGCTCGAAACAACGAGTGCCTCCAACATACATCAGGTCCCAGGGGGAGTTTTGTTTGCAATTAATTTTGATTTAGTTTGCATAAAGCATGGGACTGGGCATCCCGGTGACCAGCAATTTTCTCGTGAGTGAGGAGCGGAGTCCACTCCTCTTGAGAATAATCCGCCTAACATGGAAGATAAGGGCAGCCTTGGTTGATACATGAGCTATTCGAGCATACAAAACAGAATGTTTATTTGAAGGTTTAGAGTTTGGCACATACAGATTTACTTAGAACGGCAGGTAGATACCGCATATAGGAAGGCATAGTGGACTCATCTGGAATAACTTTGGGGTTTAAGGGGTTGGATGCACAAGCAGTATTCCCGCTTAGTACAGGTGAAGGCTAGCAAAAGACTGGGAAGCGACCAACTAGAGAGCGACAACAGCCATGTACATGCATTAAAATTAATAAACATTGGATGCATGCATGAGTAGGATATAATCCACCATGAACATAAATATCGTGAAGGATATGTTGATTCGTTTCAACTACATGCGTGAACTTGTGCCAAGTCAAGTCACTTAAATCATTCAAAGGAGGATACCACCCCATCATACCACATCATAATCATCTCAATAGCATGTTGCCACACAAGGTAAACCATTATAACTCATAGCTAATCAAGCATGGCACAAGCAACTATGATCTCTAATTGTCATTGCAAACATGCTTATTCATAACAAGCTGAATCAAGAACGATGAACTCATCATATTTACAAAAACAAAAGAGGTCGAGTTCATACCAGCTTTTCTCATCTCAGTCAGTCCATCATATATAATCATAATTGCCTTTCACTTGCACGACCGAACAAAGTGAATAATAATAAGAGTGCATGTGCATTGGACTAAGCTGGAATCTGCGAGCATTCAATAAATAGGAGAAGACAAGGCAATATGGGCTCTGGGTTAATTCAGCAATAATGCATATAAGAGCGACTTCAACAATTTAATTATGGTCTTCTCCTACTGACCCCCAAAGAAAAGAAAAGAAATAAAACTATTTACACGGGAAAGCTCCCAACAAGAAAAAGAAGAACGGGAAATATTTTGGGGTTTTCTTTTTAATTACTACTACAGCAGAAAAGTAAACTACTACTAATTTTTTTTGGTTTTTCTTAAGGTTTAACAAACACACAAGAAGAAAGCAGGAAAACGAAAATAAACTAGCTTGGATATTACAGTGAAAGAGTATGAGCACCAACATCTAGCAATGAGTGTGTGTGAACATAAATGTAATTTCGGTGAGAAATACGTACTCCCCCAAGCTTAGGCTTTTGGCCTAAGTTGGTTTATTGCCAGGGATAGCCTGGCGGATACCCGTAGGTGTAGCTGGGATCGTACTGTGACGAAGAATAGCTGGGATCATACTGTGATGCAGCAGTTATCGCCTCCTGAGCTGCAGCATGGAGTCAGGTTGCCTCTGCTCTCCTCTCGTACTCATTTGCCTCCTCTCCGGTGATAGTATATCATCGTTTTGCCTGAGAATCAAAGAAGGCAGGAGCAGGGAGAGTAATACAGACAACATGACGTTTGTTAAAAATTAAACGATATAAGAGACGTGATTCAGGCCTCTCGACAAACTGGTGTGAAGCCATAGAGTTATAATCTAAATATGCAGGAGGCAACTCCATATCACCCTCACGAATGTCTATCTCAAGAAAATTAGCTAAGCGGGTTGCATAAATTCCTCCAAAGAAATCTCCATTAAATCTATTGTGATGCAACCTACGATCTACAATGGCTCCCATATGATAAGATTGGTCTCCTAACACAACACTCCTAAGAATGCTAAGGTCAGGGGCACACATGTGACATGCTTCATCCTTAGCATTTATGCATCTACCAATGAAGAGAGCAAAATAATGTATAGCAGGAAAGTGAATGCTCCCTATGGTAGCATGCGTTATATCTCTAGATTCCCCTACAGTTATACTAGCAAGAAAGTTTCTAAATTCAGATTTAGAGGGATCCCTAACACTACCCCATGATGGAAGTTTGCAAGCAAAAGTGAAATCCTCTAAGTCCATGGTATAAGATTTGTCATAGGGATCAAACATGACTGAAGGAGAATTACGCGAAGATGAATACTCAAACCTCCTAACAAATGAGCTTGTGAGATCATGATCCTGGGGGCATTTGTCAGCCTCAAAGTCCTCAAGACCGGCATTGCGCAAATATGCTTTAAATTCTTCTTTAATTCCTGCACGATCCATAAAATTTTCCGACGGCCATTCGCAAGGCCGCACTAGAGCATCTCTTGGTGGTTCCTCGTCAGCATCACGCATAGCAAGCCTGGGTCCTTGCTTCTTAGAAGAACCACCTTGGAACATCTTCCTAAGCATATTGTTTCTCTCTAAAAAAATTCAGAAATTTTTAGTAACTTCAAACAAAAGTGAACCAACTTCAATAAAACTGATAGCAACTAGTCCTACAAGTGCCTAGAGCCTATATCAAGCATTAGAACTACTTGGAACCATATAAATTTGACATGCAAGCTCAAGAACATGGTCACCTATGCAGCACAAATTTGCAACGAATAAAGCACTAGAACAAAAACTAATTGGACCAATGGAGGAGTCACATACCAAGGAACAATCTCCCTAAGAAGTTTTGCGAGAGGTGCTTTGAGCAAGGAGATCGAAAATCACAGCAAAAATGGCTGGAACTCGTGCTAGAGTTGGTTTTTCGGGTTTGTGTGAGGAAGAGGAAGAAGATGGGTGCTGGGATAAGTGGAGGAGGGCCACCGTGGGCCCACGAGGCAGGGGGCGCGCCCTCCACCCTCGTGACCAGGTGGCAGCTCCCCCCGCGGTAATTTTTGCACAGTAAATCCTCAAATATTCCTGAAAAAATCATATTAAATTGGCATGTCATTCTGAGGACTTTTATCTTCGGGATATTTTTATACTGCACGGATAAATCAGGAAAAAGACAGAAAAAAATACTATTTTTACTTTATTTCTACTAAATTACAGAAAATATAGAGAGGGTACAGAAGGTTGTGCTTCTAGTTTCATCCATCTCATGCTCATCAAAAGGAATCCACTAACAAGGTTGATCAAGTCTTGTTAACAAAATCATTCCAATAATCATGAAACCGGGGAAATTTCGAATAGCACTAGGTTACCTCAACGGGGATATGCACATCCCCAATAATAAGTATATCATATTTCTTCTTGACAGTAGGAAGAGGAAATTCAAAACCTCCAAATATAATCGATGGAGTTTTTCCAATAGAGTTGATACTATGAACTTGAGGTTGTTTCCTTGGAAAGTGTACCGTATGCTCATTACCATTAACATGAAAAGTGACATTGCATTTGCTGCAATCAATAACAGCCCCTGCAATATTAAGGAAAGGTCTTCCAAGAATAATAGACATACTATCATCCTTGGGAATATCAAGAATAACAAAGTCCGTTAAAATAGTGACGTTTGCAAGCACAACAGGCACATCCTCACAAATACCGACAGGTATAGCAGTTGATTTATCAGCCATTTGCAAAGATATTTCAGTAGGTGTCAACTTATTCAAGTCAAGTCTACGATATAAAGAGAGAGGCATAACACTGACACCGGCTCCAAGATCACATAAAGCAGTTTTAACATAATTTCTTTTAATGGAGCATGGTATAGTAGGTACTCCTGGATCTCCAAGTTTCTTTGGTATTCCACCCTTAAAAGTATAATTAGCAAGCATGGTGGAAATTTCAGCTTCCGGTATCTTTCTTTCATTTGTAACAATATCTTTCATGTACTTAGCATAAGGATTCATTTTGAGCATATCAGTCAATCGCATACGCAAAAAGATAGGTCTAATCATTTCAGCAAAGCGCTCAAATTCCTCATCATCCTTTTTCTTGGATGGTTTCAGAGGAAAAGGCATGGGTTTCTGAACCCATGGTTCTCTTTCTTTACCATGTTTTCTAGCGACAAAGTCTCTCTTATCATAAGGTTGATTCTTTGATTGTGGGTTATCAAGATCAACACCAGGTTCAACTTCTACATCATTATCATTACTGGGTTGAGCATCATCATGAACATCATCATTAACATTTTCACTAGGTTCATGTTCATTACCTGATTGTGTTTCAGCATCAGACATAGATATATCATTTGGATTATCAGGTGGTTCAGCAATAGGTTCACTAGAAGTTTGCACAATTCTATCATTTTTCTTTTTCTTCTTTTTAGAAGAATTAGGAACATCAATATTATGTCTCTGAGAATCTTGCTCGATTCTCTTAGGGTGGCCTTCAGGATACAAAGGTTCCTGAGTCATTCTACCAGTTCTAGTAGCCACTCTAACAGCATAATCATTTTTCTTACTATTCATTTCATCAAGCACTTCTTTTTTAGCTTTAAGTACTTGTTCTACTTGAGTGGTAACCATAGAAGCATGTTTGCTAACAAGTTTAAGTTCACCTTCAATATTAGCCATATAATCACCCAAGCGTTTAATCATATAAGCATTTTGCTTTAATTGTCTACCAAAATAAGCATTGAAGTCGTCTTGCTTAAACATAAAGTTATCAAACTCATCCAAGCACTGACTAACAATTTTAGTAGGAGGGACTTCAGCTTTATCATATCTATAGAGAGAATTTACCTTTCCTACCTGTGTCGGGATATCGGGATCAGGAGGTTCTTCAATAAATAAAGGATTAAGATCATATATTTCTTCAACAGGCGGTATATTCAGACCATGCATTTCTTTAATAGGAGGTAAATTCTTAATGTCTTCAGCTTTAATACATTTTTCTTTCATAGATTTATTTGCTTCTTGCATATCTTCGGGACTGAGAAATAGAACACCTCTCTTCTTCGGAGTTGGTTTAGGAATAGGATCATTAATTGGAGCAAGATCTGGCTCAGGAGGTGCCCAATTATTTTCATTTGTCAACATATTATTCAATAGAATTTCAGCTTCATCCGGTGTTCTTTCCCTGAAAAGAGAACCAGCACAACTATCCAGGTCATCTCTGGAAGCATTGGTTAGTCCATTATAAAAGATATCAAGTATTTCATGTTTCTTGAGAGGATGATCAGGCAAAGCATTAAGTAACTTGAGAAGCCTCCCCCAAGCTTGTGGGAGACTCTCTTCTTTAATTTGCACAAATTTGTATATTCCCTTTAGAGCAGCTTGTTTCTTATGAGCAGGGAAATATTTAGCAGAGAAGTAATAAATCATATCCTGGGGACTATGCACACAACCAGGATCAAGAGAATTAAACCATATCTTAGCATCACCCTTTAATGAGAACGGAAATATCTTCAGTATATAAAAGTAGCGCGATCTCTCATCATTAGTAAACAGGGTGGCTATATCATTTAATTTAGTAAGATGTGCTACAACAGTTTCAGATTCATAACCATGGAAAGGATCAGATTCAACCAAAGTAAGTATATCTGGATCAGCAAAGAATTCATAATCCTTATCGGGAACACAAATAGGTGAAGTAGCAAAAGCAGGGTCAGGTTTCATTTTATCTCTAAGTGATTCTGAGTTCCATTTAGCTAATAACCTCTTGAGCTCATATCTATCTTTGCAAGCTAAAATAGCGGCATAAGATTCCATATCAAAAACATAACCCTCAGGAATAACAGGCATATCTTCATCATCACTCTCATCATTATAATCAGATTCAATAATTTCTTTCTCTCTAGCCCTAGCAATTTGTTCATCAAGAAATTCACTAAGGTACACAGTAGTATCAAGCATAGAAGCAGTTTCATCATAAGTATCATGCATAGCAGAAGTGGCATCATCAATAACATGCGACATATTGGAACGAATAGCAGAAGCAGGTTTAGGTGTCGCAAGCTTACTCATAACAGAAGGTGAATCAAGTGCAGAGCTAGATGGCAGTTCCTTACCTCTCCTCGTAGTTGAGGGATAAATTGTTGTCTTAGCGTCTTTCAAGTTCTTCATAGTGTCCAGTAGATATAAATCCCAAGTGACTCAAAGAATAGAGATATGTTCCCCGGCAACGGCGCCAGAAAAAGGTCTTGAAAACCCACAAGTATAGGGGATCGCAACGGTTTTTGAGGGTAGAGTATTCAACCCAAATTTATTGATTCGACAGAAGGGGAGCCAAAGAATATTCTCAAGTATTAGCAGCTGAGTTGTCAATTCAACCACACCTGGAAACTTAGTATCTGCAGCAAAGTGTTTAGTAGCAAAGTAATATGATAGTGGTGGTAACGGTAACAAAAGAGTAATGCGGGCAATAGTAAATATTTTTGGTATTTTGTAGTGGTTGTAACAGTAGCAACGGGAAAGTAAATAAGCGTAAACCAGTATATGGAGAACTCGTAGGCACCAGATCAGTGATGGATAATTATGCCGGATGCGGTTCATCATGTAACAGTCATAACCTAGGGTGACACAGAACTAGCTCCAATTCATCAATGTAATGTAGGCATGTATTCCGAATATAGTCATATGTGCTTATGGAAAAGAACTTGCATGACATCTTTTGTCCTACCCTCCCGTGGCAGCGGGGTCCTATTGGAAACTAAGGGATATTAAGGCCTCCTTTTAATAGAGAACCAGAACAAAGCATTAGCACATAGTGAATACATGAACTCCTCAAACTATGGTCATCACCGGGAGTGGTCCCGATTATTGTCACTTCGGGGTTGCCGGATAATAACACATAGTAACTGACTATAGACTTGCAAGATAGGATCAAGAACTCACATATATTCATGAAAACATAATAGATTCAGATCTGAAATCATGGCACTCGGGCCCTAGTGACAAGCATTAAGCATAGCAAAGTTATAGCAACATCAATCTCAGAACATAGTGGATACTAGGGATCAAACCCTAACAAACTAACTCGATTACATGATAAATCTCATCCAACCCATCACCGTCCAGCAAGCCTACGATGGAATTACTCATGCACGGCGGTGAGCATCATGAAATTGGTGATGGAGGATGGTTGATGATGACGACAGCGATGAATCCCCCTCTCCGGAGCCCCGAACGGACTCCAGATCAGCCCTCCCGAGAGGTTTTAGGGCTTGGCGGCGGCTCTGTATCGTAAAACGTGATGATTTCTTCTCTCCTATTTTTCTCCCCGAAAGCCAATATATAGAGTTGGAGTTGGCGTCGGAAGGTTTCCAGGGGGCCCACGAGGTAGGGGGCGCGCCCTAGGAAGGGGGGCGCCCCCACCCTCCTGGACAGGGTGTGGGCCCCCTGGTCTTCATCTTTGGCGAGGATTTTTTATTATTTTTTATAAGACATCCCGTGGAGTTTCAGGTCATTCCGAGAACTTTTGTTTTCTACACATAAAACAACATCATGGCAATTCTGCTGAAAACAGCGTCAGTCCGGGTTAGTTCCATTCAAATCATACAAGTTAGAGTTCAAAACAAGGGCAAAAGTGTTTGTAAAAGTAGATATGACGGAGACGTATCACCCACCTTTCCTATTCCTATTCGGAGTAGGAAGGGAAGAGGGGGAAGGGGGAATCCTATTCCCTTTTTCTTTTCCATCTTCCCCTTTCCTTCTCCAATTTGGCCAGACAATATGGGAGCGGCGCACCAGCCCCTTTGTGGCCGGTGTGTTACCCCTCTTGGCCCATTAGGCCCATATAGCTTGCCGGGGTTGCCCGGAACCCCTTCCGGTGACCCGATACGTACCTAATACCCCCAGAACACTTCCGGTGTCCGAATACTATCGTCATATATATGAATCTTTACCTCTTGACCATTCCGAGACTCCTCTTCATGTCCGTGATCTCATTCGGGACTCTGAACAACATTCCGTCACCAAATCACATAACTCATATAATACAAAATCGTCATCGAACGTTAAGCGTGCGGACCCTACGGGTTCAAGAACTATGTAGACATGACCGAGACACCTCTCCGGTCAATAACCAATAGCGGAACCTGGATGCTCATATTGGTTCCTACATATTCTACGAAGATCTTTATCGGTCAAACCGTAATGACAACATACGTTATTCCCTTTGTCATCGATATGTTACTTGCCCGAGATTCGATCGTCAGTATCTTCATACCTAGTTCAATCTCGTTACCGGCAAGTCTCCTTACTCGTTCCATAATGCATCATCCCATAACTAACTCATTAGTCACATTGCTTGCAAGGCTTATTATGATGTGCATTACCGAGAGGGCCTAGAGATACCTCTCCGATACTCGGAGTGACAAATCCTAATCTCGATCTATGCCAACCCAACAAACACCTTCGAAGATACCTGCAGAGCATCTTTATAATCACCCAGTTACGTTATGACGTTTGATAGCACATAAGATATTCCTCCGATAACCGGGAGTTCCATAATCTCATAGTCAAAGGAATATGTATAAGTCATGAAGAAAGCAATAGCAATAAAACTTAGCGATCATTATGCTAAGCTAACGGATGGGTCTTGTCCATCACATCATTCTCCTAATGATGTGATCTCATTCATCAAATGACAACACATGTCTATGGTTAGGAAACTTAACCATCTTTGATTAATGAGCTAGTCTAGTAGAGGCTTACTAGGGACACGGTGTTTTGTCTATGTATCCACAGATGTATCAAGTTTCCGGTTAATACACTTCTAGCACGAATAATAAACATTTATCATGATATAAGGAAATATAAATAACAACTTTATTATTGCCTCCAGGGCATATTTCCTTCAGCATGCCACACTTGTGGCACACAAGCGTGGAAAAGTGCGGATGGCAACCTTACACGCCCTGATTGTTCCCTTGGACACAACAAGTAGAAGCATAACACATCCATCACTTATGGTTTGCATATGCATGGTAAATTCATTCAGCATTCTAATGCACCTTTCATACAAAAGAAAAGAACACATACAAAGGAAATAAAAATAGGATGGGAGCCGGTTGTTAAAAACCATCTTCTATAAGAATTCATATCCGTGGACATAATTTACAAGTCAAATAAAATTACACCCTACATACTATCCACACAACTATTTTTTCCAGATAACTCTCCTGTCCAATATGGTGTGTACGGAAAAGAATCTCCGATCCAATGTGCCTGCAACCACTCCTCTCCGGATGAACTATTGGGGAACGTTGCATGGAAAATAAAAAAAATTCTATGCACACGCAATATCTATCCATGGAGATGCATAGCTACGAGAGGGGGATAGCATATACATACCCTTGTAGATCGCTGAGAGGAAGTGTTTATCACGCGGTTGATGTACTCATACTCTTCCCGATCCGATCACGGTCCAACCGATCTAGTGCCGAATGGACGGCACCTTCGAGTTTAGCACACGTGCGGCTCGATGACGTCTCCTCCTTCTTAATCCAGCAAGCAGGAGAGGATAAGTAGATGGAATCACAACCAACACGACGGAGTGGTGGTGGAGCATCGACAGCGCTTCGCTAAGCATCGCCCGGACAAGGCGGTGGAACTACAGAGTAACGGGAGAGAGAGGGGCGCCAAGGGCTTGGTGTGTCCTCTTGGGGCGCCCCCTCCCCTCTATGTATAGGTGGAGGGGCGTGGGAAACAGCCCCCCCCCAAGCCCTAGGGCGCAACTAAGGGGGAGATGACTTGGACTCCAAGTCCAATCCTATTCCTACTATGACTCCTTCCTTTTTTGCCTTCCCTAGCCACATGGGCTTTTGAGGACTTGGTGCACCTAGCCCAATAAGGTCAAGGTGCCTCCCGGCAGCCCATGCTAGCCCTTGGGTCGTGGTGGACCCACTTGTGGACTTCCGGACCCCTCCAGAATCCCCCAGAACCTTCTGGAAGCTTCCCGATACAATACCGAAAAAACTGCACCTTTTTCGGAACCCAAAATATGACTTCCCATATATAAATATTAACCCCTCGACCATTCCAAGATTCCTCGTGACGTCCGGGATCTCATTTGGGGCTCCGAACAATATTTGGTTACCACTCATTAAATATCCCAATACTACTCTAGCGTCAACGAACGTTAAGCGTGCGACCCTGCGGGTTCGGGAATTATGTAGTCATGACCGAGACACCTCTCCGGTCAATAACCAATAGGAAGACCTGAATGCCCATATTTATTCCTACATATTCCACGGATATCTTTTATCGGTTGAACCTTTATGACAACATACGTAATTCCCTTTGTATGTCGGTATGTTACTTGCCCGAGATTCGATCGTTGGTATCTCTATACCTAGTGCAATCTCGTTACGTGCAAGTCTCTTTACTCGTTCCGTAATACATCATCTTGCAACTAACTCCTTAGTCACTTTGCTTGCAAGCTTCTTGTGATGTGTATTACCGAGAGGGCCGAGAGATACCTCTACGATACACGGAGTGACAAATCCCAGTCTCGATTCACGCCAACTCAACAAACATCTTCGGAGATACATGTAGAGCATCTTTATGATCACCTAGTTACGTTGTGACATTTGATAGCACAGAAGGTATTCCTCCGGTATACAGGAGTTGCATGATCTCATGGTCGAAGGAAAATGTATTTGACATTAAGAAAGCAGTAGCAATAAACTGAACGATCATATGCTATGCTAACGGATGGGTCTTGTCCATCACATCATTCTCCTAATGATGTGATCCCATTATCAAATGACAACATGTGTCTATCATTAGGAAACCTTAACCATATTTGATCAACAAGCTAGTCTAGTAGAGGCTTACTAGGGACACGGTATTTGTTTATGTATTCACACATGTATTTAAGTTTTTGATCAATATAATTCTAGCATGAATAATAAACCTTTATCATGATTAAGGAAATATAATAAAAACATTTTATTTTTTTCCTCTAGGGCATATTTCCATCAGTCTCCCACTTGCACTAGAGTCAATAATCTAGTTCACATCACCATGTGATTTAATACCCATAGTTCACATCGCCATGTGACCAACACCCAAAGAGTTTACTAGAGTCAATAACCTAGTTCACATCGCCATGTGATTAACACCCAAAGAGTACTAAGGTGTGATCATGTTTTTCTTGTGGGAGAAGTTTAGTCAACGAATCTGTCACATTCAAATACGTATGTATTTTGCAAATTCCTGTGTCTACAAAGCACTGCATGGAGCTACTCTAGCTAATTGCTCCCACTTTCAATACGTATCCAAATTGAGACTCGGAGTCATCTGAATCGGTGTCAAAGCTTTGCATCGACATAACCCTTTACGACAAACTCTTTATCTCCTCCATAACCGAGAAATATTTCCTCAGTCCTCTTAGGTAACTAAGGATAATTTTGACTACTGTCTAGTGATCTACACCTGGATCACTAGTGTACCCCCTTGTCAAACTCATGGCAAGGTACACAATAGGTCTGGTACATAGTATGGCATACTTTATAGAATCTATGGCTAAGGCATAGGGACTGTCTTTCATTCTCTCTCTATCTTATGTCGTGGTCGGGCTTTGAGTCTTACTCAACTTCACACCTTACAATACAGGCTAGAACTCATTCTTTGACTGATCCATTTTGAACTCCTTCAAAATCTTGTCAAGGTATGTACTCATTGAAAATCTTATCAAGCGTCTTGATCTATCTCTATAGATCTTGATGCCTAATATGTAAGCAGCTTCACCGAGGTATTTCATTGAGAAATTCCTATGCAAGTATCCTTTTATGCTATCCAGAAATTCTATATCATTTCCAATGAACAATATGTCGTCCACATATAATATCAGAAATGCTACAGAGCTCCCACTCACTTTCTTGTAAATACAGGCTTCATCTTAAGTCTGTATAGAACCATATGCTTTGATCAATTCATCAAAGTGTATATTCCATCTCCGAGATGCTTGCACCAGTCCATAGATGGATCGCTGGAGCTTGCACACTTTGTTAGCACCTTTAGAATCGAAAAAACCTTCTGGTTGCATCATATACAACTTTTCTTTAAGAAATCCATTAAGGAATGCATTTTTTACGTCCATTTGCCAGATTTCATAATCATAAAATGTGGCAATTTCTAACATGATCTGGACAGACTTAAGCATCACTACGGGTGAGAAAGTCTCATCGTAGTCAACCCTTTGAACTTGTCGAAAACCTTTCGCAACAAGTCGAGCTTTGTAGATAGTAACATTTACTATCAGCGTTAGTCTTCTTCTTGAAGATCCATTTATTTTCTATGTCTTGTCGATCATCAGGAAAATCCATCAAAGTTCACACTCTGTTCTCATACATGGATTCAATCTTAGATTTCATGGCCTCAAGCCATTTGTCGGAATATGGGCTCATCATAGCTTCTTCATAGTTCGTAGGTTCGCCGTTATCTAACAGCATGACTTCTAGGACAGGATTACCACTCTGGTGCGAATCATGTTCTGGTTGACCTACGAAGTTCAGTAGTAACTTGATCTGAAGTTTCATGATCATCATCATTAACTTCCTCTCTAGTTGGTGTAGGCATCATGGAAACATTTTTCCCTGGTGAGCTACTTTCCAATTCGAGAGAAGGTACAACTACCTCATCAAGTTCTACTTTCCCCCCACTTATTTCTGTTAAGAGAAACTCCTTCTCTAGAAATGACCCATTCTCGGCAAAAAGGATATTTCCTTCGGATCTGTGGTAGAAGGTGTACCCAATAGTTTCCTTAGGGCATCCTATGAAGACGCACTTCTCTGATTTGGGTTTGAGCTTATCAGGCTGAAGCCTTCTGACATAAGCATCGCATCCCCAAACTTCAAGAAATGACAGCTTTTAGGTTTCTTGGCAAACCATAGTTCATATGGTGTCGTCTCAACGGATTTAGACGGTGCCCTATTTAACGTGAATGCAACTGTCTCTAATGCATAACCCCAAAATGATAAAGGCAAATCGATAAGAGACATCATAGAAAGCACCATTATCTAATAAAGTAAGGTTACGACGTTCAGACACACCATTACGCTGTGGTGTTCTAGGTGGCGTAAGTTGTGAAAAAATTTCATATTATTTTAAATGAAGGTCAAACTCGTAACTCAAATATTCACCTCCACGGTTAGATCGTAGAAACCTTTTTCTTGTTACGATGATTCCCTACTGCACTCTAAAATTCTTTGAACTTTTCAAATGTTTCAGATTTGTGTTTCATTAAGTAGATATACCCATATCTACTCAAATCATCTGTAAAGGTTAGAAAATAACGATACGCGCCGCGTGTCTCAACACTCATCGGACAGCATACATCGGTATGTATTATTTCCAATAAGTCGTTAGCTCGCTCCATTGGTCCAGAGAACGGAGTTTTAGCCATCTTGCCCATGAGGCATGATTCACAAGTATCAAATGATTCATAATCAAGTGATTCCAAAAGTCCATCCGCATGGAGTTTCTTCATGCGCTTTACACCAATATGACCTAAACGGCAGTGCCACAAGTATGTTGCGCTATCATTATCAACTTTGCATATTTTGGCATCAATATTAGGAATATATGTATTACTACGATCGAGATTCAATAAACCATTTGAAAGGATCGATACGGTCAACTAGAGGGGGGTTGAATAGGAGACTACAAATTTTAATCTTTCTTGTCAATTTTAAGGTTTAGCGGATAAATAGGGTTCACTAGATATACAACTAGGTGAACACACCCTATAGGACAAGCAAGTTTAAAGCAAAGTATGTGTGGCAACAATCTAATTAGCAAGCCAACAAACATACAAGGCAAAGTAAAGTGCGGGAAAGGATTAACCACAAGTGGCGTGAAGACGCGGATTTTATCCCGAAGTTCACTCTTCCTTGGGGAAGAGCTACTCTCCGTTTAGAGCGGGGCCGGAGCCAAAGCTTGTGGAATGCCACGAAGTCTCACTGTAGTCCCTTTCGAGTCACCCCAACGGATGAGCCTCGAATCATTTAGGGTTGGTCTTGAAAGCGACCACCACACCTTTACAAACTTCTCTGGAGCACACCACAAGCAAGGAAGCTTCCAGAGGAACCTCTAATCACATAGGAGCCCAAGCTCTAAGGGTAACAAGTCGATGGGGAAGAAATGTTGCGGGGAACATGATTTGGTTTGGTCAAGATGTAGATCGGATCTTGCTCTCCCAATCCCCAAAGTTTCAACAAGTTTGGGTGGAGGGATTGAGAATATTGAGCAAAATGAGGTGTAGCAATGGTGGAGCTCAACAAAACATTAGGGTTAGGGATGGAGGAATAAGAAGGGGGGCTTTTATAGTGTTTGTGATAGGGTGGCTGTTTCTGCCCGTTGTACCCCGTGCGCAGGGGCTAAGTCAGCCCCGTGCGCACGGGGTACTCAGAGACTTTCACACCACCCCGTGCGCACAGGGGTCAAAGACTTATGCAGTACCCCGTGCGCACGGGGTACCCAAAGAGTTACGCAGTACCCGTGCACACGGGGTACCCAGAAACTTACTGTTGCAAGCCCTCTGAGTACCACATGCACGCACACTACGGATTTTGGTGGTAGGAATGGGTAGACTGGTGTAATGTTTCGGCAATGACATTCCCACACCACACATATCCACACCGACCCCTCTTAATAGTGCGGTCTTTCCTATGACACAAAGTAAACCAAAAATAAAACCTTTGAATAACCGGAAGATCACGCCTTTGATATTTTTTAATTGGGGGGGGGGTCGCACATCTCCATCAAACGCAACATGGAACCAAAATCATGAGATAAACTATAGCACCAAATATTAGTCCCACTAACCACATTGTCATCACATCAAAATAAAGTTTAAGTGCCAAATGCATTTCAATCTCCCCCTTTTTGGTGCATTGATGACAACGTGGTTAAAACATGGCATAAAGGATATGAATATATGAAATAGCCATGAGACAAAGATTGATCATAGAAGCTCCCCCTACATGTGTGTTGGGATAAAATATATGCATGAGAAGGCATCAAGTACACACATAGGAGGCTCCCCCAAGATCAATATTGTCAAGACATCAAGCACATGCTCACTAGCTGAGCTATTCTCCTCCATCTTGTAGGCAAAGTACTTGTCAGAGGTCTCATACCTCTCGACACGGGCAAGAGTCTGAAATACCAACTTCAGCTCTTGGAACATCTCATATGCTTCGTGGCGTTCAAAATGTTTCGAAGTCCCGGTCCTAAGCCGTAAAGCATGGTGCACTAAACTATTAATTGGTCATCATATCGAGCTTGTCAAACGTTCATAACGTCTGCATCTGCTTCTGCAATAGGTATGTCACCTAGCGGTGCATCAAGGACATAATTCTTCTGTGCAGCAATGAGGATAATCCTCAGATCATGGACCTAGTCCGCATTATTGCTACCTTCATCTTTCAACTTATTTTTCTCTAGGAATATATCAAAATTATAGGGGAGCTATATTGCGAGCTATTGATCTACAACATAGATATGCAAAAACTATTAAGACTAAGTTCATGATATATTTAAGTCCAATTAATCAAATTACTAATGAACCACCACTTAAATAAACACCCCTCGAGTTATCTACGAAAAAGGGTTTCCCCCCGCTTTGTATTACAAAGCAACCAACCTCGATACAGCCAATGATAGGTGTTGGGGCGGAAGCAGCACAGTCACGCCCAAAAGAAATGAAAGAGAAAACAAAAAAGAAACAAATGCAAACAACGATGGATCAGCGAAAACGATGAAGACCCACAACCGCTGCGCCCACCAGAGAATTCCACCACACTCCGAGCACTCCGAACCGCCGCATACCAAGCAACACCATCAAGAAGGACTGTGACGCCAACGACGCTGCTGCCCAGACAAATCCTAGGGTTTCCCCCGGTATGTAGAGGATTGCGGGGGAAGGGGCAAACCCAACGCCCTTCAGGAAGGCACAGTGGCGCCCACAGACGTCACCGCGTCAGTGTCGGACAGGCCGACACGGATTTCTCCGGACCACCAACCACCCACTACTCCAGACGATCCATCATGCGCCACCAAACACGCCGCCCACCAACATGCGCCACCACGGTCGTGCAGTCCCCATCGCTATCTCACCGTGGCAAACGAAGCGAGACCGGCAGGAACAGAGAAGGAAACTGTGAATGAGGGGCGGCAGCAACAACAGCCACGCAGGAGGGGACAACCTCCACCGCCCGTGGCGGGAACCGACCGGACGTAGCGGCAGCGGCAAACCGGGCAACCACGACCAAATCGACCGGGGGAAAGGGAAGGTGGAGAAGTGGCCCATGGCCACGATCGGTGCTGTGCCGGCTCCAGCTCCCCCGCGAAACCATGTTTCGCCCCCGCGCCGAAGGCCCAGATAGGCCCGGCCGAGCCCGAGACGGGCTCGTGAATCCCTTGTCGCCGCGCTGTAGTACACGAGCCACCGTCGCCGCTACCCCCCGCACGAGTCAACCTGCCGTCCGCCGGGGACGTCGCAGAGGAGTTCCGGCCAGGCCCGCCCAGACCCAGATGGGGCCCAAAAGGGCCTAGATCTGGGCCGGGAGGGCATCGCCACTAGCCACTGCAGCGCCGCCGCCACCTCGCCACCCGGCACCGCGCCACCCAAGGAGCCATGCCGCCGCCGGATACGCTGCCGCCGAAGAACGCCGCCGCCAGCCGCCAGCCACCTGAGCCGTGCCGCTGCGCGGGGGGAAGGGACAGGGCCGCCGCCGCCAGCACCACCTGAGCAAGGCCCGATGGCCCATGCCGGCGGCGGCGGGAGGGGGAGAAGGGGAGTGGAGTCACTGGAGAGGGCGGGGAGGGGGCCCCCGGTCACCTTGGTCGGGGAGGCGACGCGGGGGTACGGTGAAGGGGGGAGGGAGGTGGACGGGGTCAGGGAGGGCTAGCGGCGGCGGGCGCCGGCCGAGTCCGCGGCTACCTGCGATGGGGGAGCCGGCGGCGGCGTGGGCGGAACCCTAGGGAGCGACTCACTACATATAAGCAAGCCAAGGTTTCAGGTATTGCCAAAAGGCCTACTACTCAAAATATCTCTTAAGTAGACAAAAACAGTTGATGGCAAGTGTGAACTAATGTTTTCCACCCCTCAAGTTATGTAAGTGATACATGATCCAAATCAACTAACCCATGTCCGATCATTACGTGAGATGGGGTAGTCTTCAATGGTGAACATCTCTATGTTGATCATATCTACTATATGACTCACGTTCAACCTTTCGGGCTCTAGTGTTTCGAGACCATGTCTGTACATGCTAGACTCGTCAATTTTAATCCAAATATTCTGCATGTGCAAAACTGGTTTACACCCGTTATATGTGAACATAGAGTCTATCACACCCGATCATACGAGGTGTTTTGAAACGACGAATTTTGGCAACGGTGCATACTCGGGGAGAACACTTTTATCTTGAAATTTAGTGAAAGGATCATCTTATAATGCTACCGCCGTTCTAAGCAAAATAAGATGCATAAAGGATAAACATCGCATGCAATCAAAATATGTGACATGATATGGCCATCATCATCTTGTGCTTTTGATCTCCATCTTCAAAGCATCGTTATGATCTTCATCGTTACCGGCTCGACTCCTTGATCCACATCGTTGTGTCGGGGTCGTCTCGCCAACTGTTGCTTCTACAACTATTGGTAACGCATAATGATAAAGTAAAGCAAGCGCGTAAGACGAGACGGGCTAGGGCTAGCTCTTCCTATCCGAGGAGACGGCGGTTGGTCCATCGATACAGCTAGCGTGGCCACGGTACATCGCAACGTACGCGCTTGCACATCGAATCAACGGATGGCATGCATGCCGTCGCGCGTCATGACTGGCTGGAAACCGTATTCGTGCGTTAGCTTTATTACGGTTTCATTTTTGAACTACTACTACAAGAGATGTAGTAGATGAACCGCATAGCCGATAACTTACGTACAAACACCATGATAACTATGACTAAGGAGGGGAAAAAGTTATTGAATAACATACTCCCAATAACTTGTGTGAAAATGTAACGGTAATATACGAAGCGCACACCCGATAACTTACGTACAAACACCACGGTAATTTTGACAAAGGAGGAAAAACAATTGTTGAAAAACATAGTCGAGATAACTTATGTGAAAATAGAACGGTAATATATGTACCGCATACCTGATGACTTACATACAAATACCGCGCGATAACTTTTGCCCAAGGTGAGAAAAGGTTGTTGAAAGACGTAACCCCGGTAACTTATGTGGAAATACCACGATAGGTTGCAAGCAACGCTAATTTTTTTTAAATAATACATTTTTTATAAAATTTGAAAAAATAACATACGGTTTTGAAAAATTACACAAATAATACAGCATCGTCCAGCGACAAGCCGACGGGTCCAGTCGGCCACCGGTAAGCCGATTAGTGGCTGAGCTGCCCGAAGCCAGTCGGCCAGGTGGCATGCAATCGGCCAAGGGGAGGCCGACAGGCCAGCCTTTCAGCTTCAGGTAAGCCGATAAGTGGCTGGATGGATGGGGTGCTGCGTGTGATTTATGGATGGCTGCGTGGGCGTACGTGGGCTGATTGATTTCAATATTATATGTGTGCTTAACTAGTATACATGGGCTGATTGATTCCAGTATTGCATGGCCAAGCATGCACGCGCATATGCATGTACCTACGTGCATACTAGCACATGAGTATGAGTACAGCCAGTGCATACGCGCATGACCTGGCCGGGTTGTACGTGGTCCAGGACCTGGTGTAGTGGTGTATATACAATAGATCGAATATGTGTACACTGGCCGGCCGCATATGCATACGTGAGTACCCGAATACCCGTATGCCTGGCTAACCCATGGACTCGCACATATATAATACTGGAATCAATCAGCCCACGGATGCCCACGCAGCCATCCATCATCCATCACACGCAGCACACCCCCATCCATCCAGCCACTTATCGGCTTACCTGAAACCGAGAGGCCGGCCTATCGGCCTCCCCCTGGCCGACTGCATGCAACCTGGGCCCTACTGGGGCTGCCGCTGGCCGACTGGAAGCCGACGCTGTATTATTTGTGTAATTTCATAAAATCGTATATTATTTTTCAAATTTTATATAAAAATGTATTACTTAAAAAAAATTAGCGCAAACAGCATGCATTATAACTTTTGACCCAAAAACAACATCGAAGCATAACAACATGGGATCTTGTTTTGAAGATCTCATCGCGACCAATCTTTTATTTAAAAACGGTTTTTACATCGGACCGACGATTTGAGCTACAAAATATTTAAAATTTTCAAATAGAGGAGATGACATCCACTTTGTTTGTCGTCTAGTGCATACATGCATGTGCATGTGGAGAAGGGTTGGAGAACCATTTCTAACCCCCCCCCCCCAACTTATGTCAAAATATCACGATAACTTGCATTCTATAGGCATGGTAAATTTTGACCTTAAAAAAGTCATCGAAACATACCAATCTAGTTTTGAAGATCTCACCGCGACGAATGTTTTATGTGAAAACGGTTTTTCATTGGACTGACGATTTGAGCTTCAGAACAGTTTGAAATTTCAGAATAGGAGGAATTTAGGATGACATTAGCTTTTTTGTCATGTATGGGAATGAATGAGGTGTGTGTGATAGTTTTGCTATCTGCTAAACGGGTGTCAAATATCATATCCTAATTTTGTGTAAATAGCACTATAATTTACTCACTGCGGATCTGATAACTTCCGAATGAACACCATTGTCGGAGTAATTAGACACGGATATCTCAAAGACGGTGAGACAATAAATCAAGACATCGGGGCTAGCAAAGCCCCTCAGTCTGACTGCCCGGCCGCTCCTGCCGGCTCTCCGTCCGACTGCTCTGCCCGGCCGGCTGCCGCCAGCCGGCTGCCGACTGCGCCAACCAGTCGGCTGCCGACTGCTCCAACTAGCCGGTTGCCGACTGCAGCCCGACCCGACACCGACAAGACGACCATACCGCGACGTCATCTACAGTGTATATGTCCCTGGACACTGTTTTATAAAGTGCCCAGGGACAAGGAGGCATGCACATCACATACACACCTCTCATGGGCATTGATGCCCCATGACCCCTTGCCCCCCACACCACTACCTTAGCTTAGGTAGTAAGCTACCCCCCACGCCTATATAAAGCACCCATCCATCCATCCACCACACATATAGCCACGCCACATGCACTTGGTCGGCCATAAGGCCACTCACACATGCATGCTCACGCACATGCAGCCACCAGCTCATATGCATATATACCAAGTCAGATGCCTATGGCACCGACTCCAGATACAGCTACAAGAGCATTTTTTACTGCCCGATGTACAACCCAGATATATAACCAGACATACAGAAGTAGAGGTATTATCTCTTCGGAGAGCCCCGAACCTGGGTAAACTACCGCGTGCTATTCGCATACCCGCTTCCGGGCCTATCAGCATCACTCTTGCCCTCACACGAAGCCACCTTGTGGCATATGTCGTCTTGCACCCCCGTGAGAATACCACGACATTTGACGCCCACCGTGGGGCGGTACTATGCTACCGCGCTGTTGCTGGTTTCGCAGTCCGGGCGGGACCATCTTCGTCTTCACCGCCGCAGCGTCGCGCCGTCTCTCCGTAGCGCTCGGGGGCTCGACTTCGACCCGCCCCCAAAGCGGCCGCGCGGGACGGCGCATCCCCGTCGTCGGCCTCGCCGCCTTCGTCATCATCACCGTTGCGACGCCGGCTATCCGTCCGCGCGCGCGCCGCGCGTGGTTCTTCGCTTCGGTCGGCCTTGTCTGTCCACGCGTTGCTCGCGTCTGCTTTCCTTCGCGTCTCGCCTTGCTCCGGCCGACACACACATACACTCATCCATATATTGTCTATGCAAGCTAGCTAGCTGCTAAGTCAAACAATAGTCAAACAGTCAAACCATTGGCCATACGCTAGCAAAATACTACCCAGACTGCCCCATACAGACATACTCATCCCAAACCATGCTCGTACACTAGCCAGGCTGTAGTTGGACAGTGCTTGTGCATTTATCGGATAATGGCCATGCGGAGCATCGCTCTCCGCTCTGCTCCATCCCGGCCGCGGGTCTCTCCGCGTGCGCCCTCGCGGCCGGCTCCCGTCCCGCTGCCGGCCTTCGCCGCGCGCGTCAGGTCCCCACTCGCTGGCCGCCTCGCCCTCCCGCGCGACCGCTGGCCGGGTCCCACGCGGGCCTATGCCTCGCAACCGCTGCCGTCCGGCTGCTCTGCATCGACCGCCAGCGTGCCTGCTGGCCAAATCCGGCTCCAGCGCCTCCACCAACCGGAGCCGGCTGCCGCCCGTCGCCGCTCTCACTGCTGGGCCTCGCGTGCCGCTCTGCCGTGGCTGCGTTCCGCTCGCCGCCTCGCCGTTCCATCCGGCTCCGCCCCCGATCCGCCTCGCGTGCCCCGCGCCTGCGTCGCCAGCCCGGCCTCGCTGGCTCCGGCT